>NC_056741.1:796458262-796570762 GCF_019279795.1 Protopterus annectens | reverse complement strand
CAAACAAACGGCATACATAGTATAACTGGTTTAACCTAGCATTAGTATTCCTGTCATAAATACACAGACAAACTAGTGGAAGTCATGATGCAGATTTCAACAGCACTAGCCATGCAAATTCTCAATCACTTCTGTATGGAAGTCAGCAAAATTTTCAATTTCATTTTATAAGCAGAAACAGAAAACTTATGTGAATGAAATAATAATGTAGCATTATAGTGTTTAACTAAAGCAGAGATATTACATTTTAGAAAATGGGCAACCTGTACATCAATACACTAATTGGAGAACGAACATTCTCCAGCAGGGTATTAATGTACAAGTAATGCCCAGTTAAAAATGAGTCCACCGCTTCACAGCAGCATAGCAAGCTGCCATGGAACTAGGACTGGGAAAAAAATAACAGCCGCCATTATTTTATGCTCGTTAAGCAGCAGTTCTGCTGTTTAGTGAGTGTAAAATGTAAAAAAAAAAAAAGTGAGAAAGAGATAGCGTGTGTGTGTGTGTGTGTGTGTGTGTGTGTGTGTGTGTGTGTGTGTGTGTATGTGTGTCTGTGAGACTGAGAGAGTTGGAGAGAAAGTGAGCGTGATCATGTGTCAATGAATGTCTGTATGAAAGCAGTGGAGACCATGTGTGTGAGAGACTGAGAAAGAGTGATACCGATCTTGTGTGAGGGAATTTGTGCATAAATGCAGAGGAGACTTTGTGTGTATATGCATGTGTGTGTGAAAGCAGAAGAGGCTGTGTATGTGTGTATGAGAGAGAGAGAATGGGCTCTATGTAAAATTGTTGTTTTTTACTTATTTATTTTTTTAATCACTATGTTATTTATTTTATATATTTTTGATGTAAAACGCTTCCTCCAGAACCATTAGCATATATTACAGCAAGTTTAAAACATTAGGCGGAGGAACTATTTTACATTACCCTACCCAGTTCAGCTTTGTTAAGGGCAGATCATGCCTCCTAAACCTGGTGGACTTCTTTGAGACAGTTACCAAGGCTGTAGACGAGGGAAACATGGTACACACAGCCTACCTAGACCTCACAAAGGCCTTCGACGCCATTCCCCATTCTGGTATTATAGACAAGCTCACCAGCCTGAACATAAACCCCTATGTCACAAGATGGGTTGCCAGCTGGCAAACAGACAGAACCCATATGGTGAGAGTTGTGGGAGCTAAGTCCGATTCTAAACCGGTTACAAGTGGCGTTCCTCAGGGGTCAGTCCTAGGACTCCTCCTGTTTGGCATATACTTCTCAGAGGTACAGGCAAGCACAGGAGGACTATGGCTGACCAAGTTTGCAGACGACTGCAAACTAGGGGCTATAATTGACTCTCCAGCTGACACAGACATCCTCCAAAAGGGTCTCACTGAGATGGATACCGGGTCTCAAAATCATGACCTCAAGCTAAATGCCAAAAAGTGCATAGTCATCCCTTTGGAAAAAACAAAGTACCCACAAAATACCACATAGGTGGTAGTCCCCTAAATACAGAAAATGTAATAAGGGATCTGGGGACCCAAGTAGATAGTAATCTCTCCTTTTCATAATCACATTGTCAAAGTGGTTAGAAAATCCTTCTATGTGGCCACCTAATCACAAAAGGGTTCACATCCAGATCAAAAGAGGTCATTGTGCCCCTGTACTCATCACTCATCAGACCCATCATAGAGTACAATGCCCCATTTGGGATGTACCTTACAAGACACCTGCAACAGCTGGAAAGACCACAGAAGTACCTCACCAAGAGGATCACTGGCCTCAAACAGATGCCCTATGCAGCTCGACTGAAGAAACTCCAGCTGTACTCGATTGCATACCGCCTACTCAGAGGTGATCTCTGCCTGACATACAAGGCCATATCCAACCCAGAATTGATGGACATGCTCCACCTAAAGAAAATCATATCCCCTTGAGCAACACCCTCTAGGGATCTAAACCTCACCACAACAATAAATTGCTGGAGGGATAGATTCCTGTCCCAGAGACTTCTCATGCTTTTGAACAAGATTCAAATCTACATTAGGCAGTGCTCCTCGCTAACACTCTACAAGAGAAACCTTGACGAGTGGATAGGAAACAGAAAGTTTACCCCGGGGACTTCAGTGGCTCTGCTGGACAGAGGCACAGGGAACTAATCTAAGGGGGCAGCGAAAGCCAACATATTCTGACTAGGCTTATAAATGCCTTCGGGCAGATAGCCCAGTACCTACCTATGAACCTATTAAAAATATGTAAAAAAAATAATATAGTACCTAAAAAAATAAATAAGCAAGTAAAACACAACAATTTTACAGTGAGCCCTTTCTCTAAGTGCAATAATGCCTTTCAGGGTATGTGTTAATGTGTAATTAATGCCCTTCCAGGGGTGTAGAGGCCCTCCGACTGCGGTGTCGGGCCTCATAACACCCCTGAGTGGGTGTTAATTACACATTAACACAAACCCTGTCAGGCATTATTGCTTGCGTAAAACCTTAAAACTGGAAGTCCTTTTTCAACTAATAACCAGAAACAAGACAGTGAACCTCAGTGAAGAGCAAACAAACCAAAAGCACCAGAGGCACAGTCCAATTGAGCATAGTGAAGCTAAGATACAGAAACTTCACAAATAATATAGATTTACTTGAAATAAATGCAACAGCTTAACAAAGCAACCAGACTTTAATAAAGTAAAAAGTTAAGTACTTTCATCCCATTCAGCACAAGGACGTCATCAAAACTAAGGAGCATTTGTCAACTTCTGGTGTATATATTACATTCAATTAAAAATCACATATCATATAGTTAATAAGGTAATAAAGTAATTAATACTGAATAATGTTAATTTACATTATTTAAAACAAAGGAGGTGGAGTAGTTTTGATGGACACTATTGATTACATGGCCAAGATGTACGATTTACTTAATAATGAGTCTCACTACACCAGGGTATCTAGAAATGAGATTAATATTTTTCATCAGAAGTTGAACTTATTTCTTAAAGACCTTTAGGACCAAGGTCAGATAGATTACAAATTATACAAATATTTAATACTAGAAAGTCCAATTATACCACCCATATTTGGCATATCCAACAACCCTCCTATATACCCTATTTTTGCAGCAGCTAGCTGTAAAATTCTCTAGCACTTTTTGTGGATGGCAGCCTGGAAAACTTTTTAGAAAAATCTTAAAAGACTCATGGGATTTTTAGGGGCATATAAGGCATGAGCTTTACAACATTGACTGGCTTCTGGTGACTATATGTCACAGATTTAGTTTCATGCATCCTCTACCACATAGTATTGAATGGTTCAGCGAAGCGTGCATTAGATATGATCCTCTAGGCAATAGTGATGTTAATTTTTTAGTTGAAAAGTTGAATTTATGCATTTAGTTCTAGAAAACATTTTTTTTTATTTTGAGAAGGAAATCTTTAAACAGACAACAGGTGTTGCTATTGGGGCTGCATGTGCCCCCCGCCCCATATGCTAATGTTGTTCTTTGGTATTGGGAACAGCGTTATGTGTTCAACACCGAGTATATGTGTGACAAAGGGAAATACTGCCAGCCCAGATAGCTGGAGTTTTGTAACTAATTCTACGTCATTTGTGAATATTAATATAATTTATATATATATATATATATATATATATATATATATATATATATATATATGTAACTGAAGGAGATACTACCAGCAAAGCTATCTGGAGTTTTGTAAGCGGTTATGTGTCATTTGTGAATATCAACATGCTTCATGTAAGATGCTTGTATTACAACTGTGTTAGAAGTGTATGTTATGTACTGCGCTAAAATGTAACCATAGCATGCCCTGCTGGCTTAGAACAAAAATGTATATAAACTGTCGTAATTGTGTAAATGTATATGCTTTAACAGTGGGAACTAGAACATAGAGGGTTAACTTGCATAACTTCAAGAAAATAGTTGAAATTAAATTGTTTTATGATTGTGCTATAAAAGTTATCTTTCAGTTTCAGTCAAGAGGAGACAGGATGTCTACACTAGGGGACTCTCTGTGTTGTTTTGTAAGTGTTTTATTGTTTTATGTCTTCCAGCAGTTGCAAACATCTGAAGGCTATGTATTTTCACAGAGAGATGTTAAATGTGGGTAGTTTCTAACAATGGGGGTTTAGCTTGGGAACTAAAGTCAGGTGACAAAAGGTGATGTCATCCAAGCTAACCCAGCAGTAATATTTGATATTAACTTAAGAACTCTCTGAGAGAGAGAAACAGGGCATTTTGTATTTGTCTTTGACCTCACAACACTCACCCCTTCTGCCTGCTTGTAGTTCTGTAAGTAAGTTTTTTTTATTTTGAACTCTGATGTAACTGATTACTTACTGAGTAGTGTCTTGTTCCTTTATTATTTATTACTAAATATATTTAAGCCTTTCAATTGTGGCTGGTCTGTTTAGAGATATTTAAGCTCTTAAAGTATTTACATATCTATTTGGTGACACTGTACAGGTCACTCCTATAGCCTGGCTCTTTGTCAAACTACCAGTTGGATTAATAGTAACATTACACAGTAGGATTGGACACCCTTTGTTAAAGGCCTTAAAGTAGATGAAAAAGAATAGCTGGTGGCAGTCGGAACTACGTTACAGTTCTTGCAGAAGGGGGCATAGCTAGTAAACCTGTGCCAGCCTTTCCCTGGAGTGTGCATGTGTGTGTGTGTGTGTGTGTGTGTGTGTGTGTGTGTGTGTGTGTGTGTGTGTGTTTGTATATAAATCAAATCTCAAAGAATGTGTGTGTCAGGTACTTGGGCAGGGACACGAAACACTAGTTGGACAGAGAGGGTAATAGAAATCTTGGTTTGGCCACTCAGCTGAGATCTCAACCCTATGGCTGTGCCAGTGGGGAGTCTTACTGAGGATCTGGAGAAACCAGCCCCAGACTGACTGTGATCTCTGTGTGCACTTAAGGGAAATTGCACTTTACTGTGTGTGTACTTGTCATTCTCCCAGTGTGTACATTCCCCACTGTTGCCGTTGGTGAGGATTGAGGCTCCTTGATGATTGAGTCATTGCAGGGGGTGTCACAATACGCATAATGTAACTTTTTTTGAATTTTTTGGATGACATCTTTGTAATTTGGAAGGGAAATGAAGCAGAGCATAAAGAATGTGTATGATATTTAAACTCAACCACTGCATTTCTCAGACTTACATACAATTTTACATCCAAATCTGTTAATTATTTGGATGTTACCCTATCTAAGAATATTTATATATTTAAATTTAATTCTGAACTGTATAGGAATCCCACTTATTGAAATACCTTTTTGTAACAGCAGCCATCCACACCATCAAAAAGAGTCTAGTTAAAGGACAGATGGTAAAAATATCTAAAATAGTCTTACATAGTGATAATTTGCATTTGAAATTAATAAAATTATGAAAATGTTGATGAATTGAGGTTATTCTAAGGAAATGCTCCAGAAGATCAAGGAAGAGGTCATTGCTAAATGACACAAGTTTTACCCCATTTTGGGGATAGGCATTAATAAGGCTCAGGCCAGTGAGATTAACACAAAAGGGTTTGAAGAGACCATGATAATGAAGTATGGTCCTGGTTCTAATACTATTTGACATATACTGATAAATAACTGGAGACTTACAGAGAGTGATGAACAAATAAAAAAAAAGTTTTAGGTGAGGTCCACAGTTCACATATAAAAGACAGCTCAGTCTAGAGGAATGACTAGGAACATGATTGCATTTGGCCCTACTGGTTCCTTGAGAATTTGTAAAGGAATGAGTAAGTGTGGGTCATGCGTGCAATGCAAATATGTTTTTGAAGGACAAGGCTTGAAGTTAAATACTGTTCCAGTTTAAATTAACTGGTTACTGTTTGAGTTTAAATTAACTAGAGCTTGTGTGACTGCAACTCTGTAGGTGTTGCTTACAACACTTTTTGAGAATATTGTCATTCATTCTACACAGGCAAAACTGAACATGCTCTAAAGAAGTGCATACATGAGCATTATTGTGATTTAAAAAAAAATCACAATGCCAACAATGCTGTACATAAACATACATTTAACTGCGTAGATAACAAAAAGTTCTGCTTTTTCTTTTGGAACAAAATTGACAATAACTTGAATTTTGATATTCACATAACCCCAACCATCAAAAAGGTCCACAAGAAACTAGGTTTCCTGTACAGAAACAATTTCTTACAGGAAGCACAAACGCTACCATAGCCCATACACACCTCTTATCAACCCTTCTCTACGCTTCCTCAATACTAACCGACCTCCGTAAAACTGAATTAATCAAACTAGAATCCTGCTATAATAAAATAGCAAAGTTTGCTGCTGGTGCCTCCTATAGGTCACATCATTGTATATCTCTTAAACAACTAAACTGGCTCAAACTTCCTCATCTCCTGCACTTTAACCAACTAACCTTTGTATACAAAATTGTCAATGAACCTTATAAAACCCCTGCCCTCCAAAACATTATACATCCATACACCACTTCTCAATGTCTCCGCTCCGGCAACCATCACTTTTTAGATACCACAAATCCAACAGCTTCACTGGGAATTCTTTCTTCTCTAACTACATTCCTAAAATATGGAATAAGCTACCAACCCTAATAACCTCAAACAGCTCTATTATACAATTTAAAAAGCTCCTTAAGTCACACTTAGCAGACAACTGGCTATGTTCTTGTAACACTCCTGGATAGATCTTTCTTAGTCTCTCTACAAATTATTGTCCTTAAAAAATGTGAAATCCTCACTGTTAGTATTAACAACATCTATCTACTGTATCAGTAAACTGTATTTTACTCATGATAATGTATAATGTGTATGATTCTAGCTAAAGAACTGTATTCAGCATGTATCTGTTTTTTTGCTATCAAAGCAGTAATTAGAGCTAACCTCTGTTTAGTCTATAATTGGCACTGTTGCCTCTTTCTTACATGTTTTGTGAAACATTGTGCTTCCTTCTTACATGTCTGTAAAACACCAACTTGTATTTGTATATGTATTTTTTCTGGAGCTTTTCTCCCTGGGCCTCTGCTGAAAAAGGACCTGTATCAAGTTAGACTTTCCCGGTTAACAAATGTAAAATAAATAAATAAATCAATAAATAAACAAGTACCCTTGAACCCTAGGGGTGGTGCATGGGAAAATAAACTTGAGTTTTGTAAGCTGATGTGGCAAATAAGACGATGCAAACAGCCCTCCAGGTTGGAATGGTACATTGTCTCTTGGCGGTATACTTAAATTGAGGGCAGCCAAGCTTTAAATGTTTGCATTTATATATTAACATTTTTACATATACACTTCTTTCCATCAACCTTGCTTTTTAGCTTCTTGTTTGTAGTGGTAATGCATTAGGTGTTTTTTGTACAATATTGTTTTAAATAATATAAATTAATATTATTCAGTACTAATTAATGTAATACCTTATTAGCTGTACATCATGTGATTTTTAATTGAATGTACTATAACAGAAGGTGGTAACAGCTCTTACGTTCTGATGAAGTCCCTGTGACGAACTGGATGAAAGCACTTAACTTTTCACTGTTATTAAAGTCTGGTTGCTTTACTAAGCCATTGCCTTTATTTCATCTAAATTCATATTATTTGTAAAATTTCTGTATCTAAGCTTCACTGTGCTAATGTAGATGGTATCTTGGTGCGATTTGGGTCTTTTTTAACTAAGCTATTAAAAAGTAATAATTTGCTGCTGTGGAACTGGTTATGATTAAAACTTTAACTTTTTAAATTTTAAGTAAATAAATTTCCTCAGTACCTTAAAAACTTTATATAAATATTGGATTATTCTTTCTTGCAGATATTACAAAATAAAAGAATACGTGATTTGATTACATATACTAATGCATAATGAGTAGTTTATATGGTATTCTGCACCTGTGGTGTCTTTCATGGGAGGCAAACCCACTTTCACTTGCAAAATGGGGGTCTCCCTTCATGTACATGATCTGCAGTGCTGCAGAGAAAGAAGTGCTCTCTATAAGCATACGTTAGTACACTTCACATATCATTTTTTATTTCTACATTTGGATAAGATCACGGTAGTGGTGCTGCGGTAGCATTGTCACCTCACAGTATGACGTTGTCCTGTTTGATTCTCAGCTACAGCATCTTCTGTGTGGAGACATGCATGAATGGGCGTACCTTCATTGAAGGCTGTGCGTCAGGGCCGGCAACTTGGCATGTAAAAATCTACTGCCAATCATTAGCGGACCGGAGTTCCGCTGTGGCGACCCCTAACCGGGAAATGCCGAAAGACACAACAACATTTGGATAAGATCACTGTTTTAACAATACACAAATCTACATGGTAAGATAAAGTAACAAGCAAACTAATGTTAGAATCAGAATATCTATCCACTTAAGCCACATGAAGCTCCATAATTCAAAATAATGAAAAGTAATGATGATTGTTAGATATTAAACAACAGGGCATCATCTGGAAGCAAACTTAAGTGCAGGTTTGTCACTACATTAAAAGAAATTAGACAATACATCCAAATATTTAAAAGCACAACATTAAATAAATGCTATAACGCAAGCACAGGGACTTGTTTGATTAAAATATCACTGGATAGTCATGCCGAACATTTATATCAGTTTGGAAAATGTAATAGCATTGATCACCATTTAAATTAGTGTAGGTATTTTCTTTGCAGTTTTGCTATTTCAGAATGAAATAATGTAAGTCTGCTTAGCTAGATGTAAAAGTTGAGCAAGAAGAAAATCAAACAAAATATTTCATAACCACTTATTCTGAACTGAGTGGTTCACATAAAACTTTGCCCTTACAAACCATCTCTTTCCATCAGGAAGTAGAAATCTGAATTCAGATAAATAGTTTAATTATAAATAAAGCCATTCTAACAGTAAATAACTTGTGAAAAAGTTATGAGGCATCCTGGATGACTCTGCTACATATTAGGTACCATACAGTGTGAATAACCTTACAGGGCATCTGATTTATAATAAGATGCTACACGTAATCAGTTATTGGAAGAATTAAGCCAGTTTTGCCATTTTTGTTTAATCTCAGTGGCAGGTTATATGATTTCTATTTTTTTAATAGTTTATAAACCTACAAGATCATGTGGGTGTCTTGAAAATTAAGCAGTCTGACATGGATTTGTCTTGGAGCAATTGTGTGGAAAGCATAATGTGTAGATGGGACTATGAGTTTGTTTTTGGACCTCACTTGCCCTAGAAAAGGATAGAGTATTTCTCAAACAGTATTCAATAAACTAGATAAAGAATATTTGTCTTGTTTTTCTCTAGTTACATTGTTTCTTAACCTACTAGATTCCAATTCAATTATTTTACCATTGGCTAGACTTGGGCCTCAGGGCCAATAGCATAGTAACCTCCAATGATCCTAGGCAAGATAGTTTCTTCTTTTTTCATTACTTAAGTGTGTTGTACAGTCTTTACTTACAGTAATATCCAAAATTACAATCAGTCATTCTATTTCATCCATTCTTTAGCAGATAGTACAAGAGTTAACCTAATTCCTAAAGTTTCTTCAATGGCTGATTTGGACTGGCGGTAGTACATCTTTTAAGTCCTGCAAACCCATAGCAGGTTCAATTTTGATTTTAGTTTCTGGGTATTGTTGTTGTCCTTTTCCTTTTGATGCATAGCCTATTTAAGCCTCAGCTAATATTATGGGATAGTTGGTGATGCAGGTGATTATTTAGCTAGTTGATGTATTTCATTAATTGCATTTAAGACATCAAACCAGCAGGTGAATAAAAAAATGTGGCAGTCATTGTAAAACAAATTACAGTAAATAATGGTTATACACCTAATACCTGATAGCTGTTTATAGGTCTAAAACTCCAGAACTTGTGCCAAGTCTATTTTATCAAATATGCAAGTAAAAAAAAAAACAACAACAGGCAGATATCAGAGCCAGTACAAAGATATCTCACATACTGGTGGCCATCTTATAAAAATAAAGCACCATAACAGGGATTAGAAAAGTAAACATTCATCTGTATTCCTCAGTGAGGGAAAATAAACATATAAAACAAAAAGTCAGAATACATTCCACAGCTGTCATCTCTTCAGCTAACACATCACACTTTAAAAGATATAAAAAGGAATAAAATGCCTTCAAAGTACTACTTTATGCCATGCCAAATTCCATCTTTAAACTGGAAGCATGCTGTCACCAACACTTCAAGCTTCAAAAGGAAGTCAAAATGTAATTCTCATTCCTTAAAATAAAATCCAAGCATGAATGGCATAACATAAAAACAGATTCTAAGAAATTAAAATAATAACCTAAATATTAATCAAAGAAATAAATCTTTGAAGTTTTACTCTATACAGAAATCAACCTGTTAGGGCATCATCTCATAAAAGAAATAAAATAAATTGGCATCCTAAAACAATGAAATGAAACATGAGCAATGATCCTTTTATTTTTAATATTGTACAACACTGGCATTACTACCCACATGGGAGATGAAGTGTGAAAAGTTTCCCAACATAAAACAATCAGTTATCAATGTTCAGTGAATAGTTTTACATTTCTTTTCTTTTTTGTTTTCAGTCTTTCCTTTTCAGAATGTTGAAGTTCAGGCTTATGTAATAGGATAATGAATGAACAGAGAACCACTGGCCAAGACCCGGATTTCTGGAACTGAATGTTGCACCAACAAAAACTAAACAACAATTTTACCTAGGTTTCGTCTTTAATGAACAGACTTCTTCAGAAACAAACATCTCTCAAACCCACTCCAACAATATATATTCACACATTTTTACACCCACCTACATTTTCATTAATCAATTAATGTATTAATTAACTAGTTAAAGCTATATGCTTCTACACTTTAAAAATATATAGTGAACATAAAATACACACTTTAAACTCTGATCAACACACTCTGTTACAAGAATCCCAAACATTCATGATATTACAGTCCTTATAAAAACATAATATTTTAAAAAATGTATATATATGTATCAATATCTTAAACTAATATAATTAATACATATCACCCCCACATCCTTATAAACAATTATAACTCTGTTAAAATTAAATTTAATTTTATTTAAAAATATTGGGATGTATCCCGTTGGAATATAGTCCAATAATCATACAACTGATCATCCTAAAATGTGTTTTAATTTCAAAATGGGGATCATTCTGATATTGCCATTGATGCCTGGAAATACTGTAGCATTCAATATTAACTGCCATTTCATTTCACATATATCCAAATGCACATCCAAGACAGCACCCTGACAATCTTTTTTGATATGCTGTAATATACAAAACTTGAATTTGTGCTCTGGATACTGCTCAATATATCTAACTAAAGCATTGGTATTTTTCATATGCCTAATATCTAATATATGTTCACTAATTCTTTCTCTAATTGCTCTACAAGTTTTCCCTATATAAAAAGCCAAACAATCTTCACATTTTGCCATTTAAACAACATTTTTGGTATAACAATCAAAGTGCACATATATACCAATGGACACACCCACAACATTTATTTTTTCTCCGTTAACCAAGATGTACTTACATATTCTACATCTACCACACTTAAAATTACCCTTCCTTCGATTCGTATAGCCAATCTCATTAGCACAACTACCCCCCATTTCCAATAACTGCTTAAATGACTTCCCTTTTCTAAATACATTTTTTGGGGCCTTACTCAACTTTCCCCATGCATTGCTATCCAATTTCAACAGTCTCCAATTGTTGTGTATAATGTTAGCTATATGTTCAGCATCGTAATTATAAGTAGTTATGAAAAACATTGATTCACTCATTTCAGTAACAGTATTTATTATTTCATTTCTCAATTCCACCATCGGATGCATGTCCACTTAGTGACCCCCATTTTCATTCATTGTCAATATTGCCCTATAAAGTCCATTAGCTCTTTTATGTTTTATTTCATCCATAATGGAATCACATAAAATAATAGGATATCCCCGCTTAACAAACATACTCTTAATTAACTCAATTTCATTAAGAAAATCCTCATGTTCACTTACCATTCTGGCTGCTCTAACTATTTGACCTTTTACTATCGCTTTTTTCTGATGGTTAGGGTGCCAGCTCTGGTAGTTCAAATACGAATTTGAAAATGTAGATTTTCTATGAATCCCAGATATCAAACGTTTTCCAATCTGATCCACTTTCAGTTTAACATCTAAGTATGATAATCCTTCATTACTATACTCATAAGTGAACTTAAAAAACTCCACTGTACAATTGATGTATTCTATAAAGGCTTTCATGCTTTCAACACATCCATCCCAAACCACAAATATATCGTACAAGAAACAGGTGTATTGCTGTATGTATTTCATATATTCACGGGTATAGACATACTCCTGTTCACAGAAGGACATTATATAATTGGCATAAATGGGAGCACAAGCAGCTCCCATTGCCACTCCAGTATTTTGCTTATAATAATGTCCTTCAAAAAATATATAGTTGTTTTTCAACACAACCTCCATTAAGGTCACAAACACATTAATATGATCCTGTTTGTATACACCAGTCTTTACCAGCTGTTTTTCCAGCCAGTCCAACCCAATTTCGTTAGGAATGACTGAAAACAAATTACATACATCAATGGTCAATAAAATAGTGTGATCACTAGTTCTCACTGCCTTTAATTTCTCCAAAAAATGCCATGAATCCTTTGTTGTGTATCCAAATTCCTTTAACCCCTTTTGTAAATAAAAATCCAAAATCTTACTTATAAAACACGTTTTGCTTCTCTTCCCATCAACAATTGGCCTAAATTGGATTTTATTCTGTCCTTTATGCAATTTTGGTATACCAAAAATGTTGCTAACCATAGGAAATTTGTTCTTCAAATAATAATGTTCAGTTTCGTCTATTTGCCCCTGCATTAACAAATCCTCAACCAATAAGTCTATTTTTGAATATGCTATATGCACTTGATTCAAACTACTCTCTTCGTATGTGTCAGTTGCTAACATACTTAATATATAGTCTATATAATCATTTTTGTCCATTATCACCATGCCATTCCCTTTATCAGGTTTCATGAACCTTAAGGTCTTATCATTAATTAAGTCTTTCAACAATTTTTCTTCATTTCTATCTAAGTTATTGATGTTATCAAACTCCTTCTTTTTTCCAATATTTCTACTTTCTCTCATATATTCCCTTATGTCTAATTCGCAAGCTTTCTCATAGAACGCCACCATCCCATTTGGAGGTGGATTAAATTTACTTGGCTTTCTTAAAATAGACTTTTCTTGCTTTTGATAATTTTCAAAAAACATCCTTATATTCATTTTTCTTGTTAGCATTTTCAAATCTATCAAAAATTCTGTCAAATTTCCTCTTCTTAAAGGTATAAAAGAAAAACCTTTTGATAATAATTCGGCATGTTCATGCCCTATCATCTTGCTAGAATAATTGCAAACTTTGTAATCCCCATGGGTGTTCGAAATAATGCACGGACTACTCAAGCAAACAGCATTTCCTTCCCCTTGCATTGCATCAGTGACATTCAATAATTCACACATTTCACCATCACATATAGATTCAGGTATAATTAATTCACTTTCAGTTGTACCACTACCATTAATGTCCATAAAGTCCAGACATACAGGCTTTTGTCGTACTAATAGTTCCTCTGCATCTCCCAGTTCAGCATCATTTAAATGCTGACCAGAAACATTAAAAATATCAAAGGCACCAACTGTCCTGCTACCTGGAGACTCGAGCACTGAATAAACACTTACTTCCAACAGCGGATCAATCGAGCAGTCTACCTCCATCCACCCTGATGGGAATTGCGATGCTGTTGTAGATAATTCCACTTCTTCGGTTTCGCCCTTTGCCTGTAATATTTGTGGCTCTTGTCCGCCTTCTGCTGCTGACCACCCTGTTCGTGATTCCACAACCTCTCTGACCGCCTGGGTCCTCCATCTAAAGGGAATTTGGTCTGCTCAACTTCTCTATTGTAGCCGTCTTGTTGTCTCATCACTTCCTGTCCCACCTCCGGCTCATCATTGGTTGATGCTCCTTTGTAACCATGGTTACCTGCAGACAACGGATACGCCCTCTTACTTTTATATTCATCCGTATCCCTACCAATCTTATTTAATTTTCTTTGATATATGTTGGCACAACTAAAATCAATACTCGCCAACATATTCTTACAGTTGGTTTGATAATGTTCAGAATTTAAGGCCGCCAAAATAAATTCGTTCTCCTCCTCTAATTCTTTTGTATGGTGGGCTATAAGCAAGTCATTATGTTTAATCATTATTCTCATGAGCTCAAATCCAGTCCGATCAAACAATTGATGCACTTCTTCAATCATTTCTGTCTTCCCATCAATGCCATTAGGGTATCTCCAAGCTCGCAACCCTTGCGGCACCATCCCCAATTCAATGTTTTTGTACAGATAACTGTTCTGTATTTGCAACTTCTTCATAATAAATAACTTTTTTTCAAAATCCTTCATGCGGCTAACTAAAGTTTGGTTAACCTTTTTAGCCACATTTTTAATATTACAGTCCTGCTGGAAATTAAAGTTGTTAACCTTCCATTGCATTTTACTGAAGGTTAAGTTACTGCCACAAATGTTGCTACCATTTAAACCCATATTGCATGTCCGCTCACCAGCATTCACCTCATCGGGACCCAATTGAGAAGTAGCCTCAAGAATTGGAGTGGGTTGCAGCAGCGGAATACCCAAACTTGCCAGACTTCCCAACATTGGACTTCCATTTACAAACTGTTGTTGTTCTGTTAGCTGCTTAATTTGCCTTCCATGCTCGGACAATTGCTGATTGATGCGCTCAAGCAGCCCCTTGATTTCAGGGTCGGAATCCAGGTTCTCCATATTCTCCACACTAACCAACAAATTTGTCCACAAACAACTAAACAATGAACGAACAGCGAACCACTGGCCAAACCCGAATTTCTGGAACTGAATGTTGCACCAACAAAAACTAAATGACAATTTTACTTAGGTTTCATCTTTAATGAACAGACTTCAGAAACTAACATCTCTCAAACCCACTCCAACAATATATATTCACACATTTTTACACCCATCTACATTTTCATTAATCAATTAATGTATTAATTAACTAGTTAAAGCTATATGCTTCTACACTTTAAAAATATATTTTGAACATAAAATACACACTTTAAACTCTGATCTAACACACGCTGTTACATAAATCCCAAACATTCATGATATTACAGTCCTTATAAAATTTATTTATATAACAGCGTGTGCTAGATCAATATGGGTTTAAATGGCAGCAACGTTTGTGGCAGTAACTTAACCTTCAGTAAAATGCAATGGAAGGTTAACAACTTTAATTTCCAGCAGGATTGTAATATTAAAAATGTGGCTAAAAAGGTTAACCAAACTTTAGTTAGCCGCATGAAGGATTTTGAAAAAAAGTTATTTATTATGAAGAAGTTGCAAATACAGAACATCTGTACAAAAACATTGAATTGGGGATGGTGCCGCTAGGGTTGCGAGCTTGGAGATACCCTAATGGCATTGATGGGAAGACAGAAATGATTGAAGAAGTGCATCAATTGTTTGATCGGACTGGATTTGAGCTCATGAGAATAATGATTAAACATAATGACTTGCTTATAGCCCGCCATACAAAAGAATTAGAGGAGGAGAATGAATTTATTTTAGCAGACTTAAATTTTGAACATTATCAAACCAACTATAAGAATATGTTGGCGAGTATTGATTCTAGTTGTGCCAACATATATCAAAGAAAATTAAATGAGATTGGTAGGGATACAGACGAATATAAAAGTAAGAGGGCATATCCATTGTCTGCAGGTAACTGTGGTTACAGAGGAGCATCAACCAATGATGAGCCGGAGGTGGGACAGGAAGCGACAAAACGACAAGACGGCTACAATAGAGAAGTTGAGCAGACCGAATTCCCTTTAGATGGAGGACTCAGGTGGTCGGAAAGGTTGCGGAATTGCGAACAGGGCGGTCAGCAGCAGAAAGCAGATGACAGTCACAAATATTACAGGCAAGGGGCGAAACCGAAGAATTGGAATTATCCACAACAGCATCGCAATTCCCATCAGGGTGGATGGAGGTAGACTGCTCGATTGATTCGCTGTTGGAAGTAAGTGTTTATTCGGTGCTCGAGTCTCCAGGTAGCGGGACAGTTGGTGCCTTTGATATTTTTAATGTTTCTGGTCAGCATTTAAATGATGCTGAACTGGGAGATGCAGAGGAACTATTAGTACGACAAAAGCCTGCATGTCTGGACTTTATGGACATTAATGGTGCTGGTACAACTGAAAGTGAATTAATTATACCTGAATCTATATGTGATGGTGAAATGTGTGAATTATTGAATGTCATTGATGCAATGCAAGGGGAAGGAAATGCTGTTTGCTTGAGTAGTCCGTGCATTATTTCGAACATCCATGGGGATTACAAAGTTTACAATTATTCTAGCAAGATGATAGGGCGTGAACATGCCGAATTATTATCAAAAGGTTTTTCTTTTATACCTTTAAGAAGAGGAAATTTGACAGAATTTTTGATAGATTTGAAAATGCTAACAAGAAAAATTAATATAAGGATGTTTTTTGAAAATGATCAAAAGCAAGAAAACTCTATTTTAAGAAAGCCAAGTAAATTTAATCCACCTCCAAATGGGATGGTGGCTTTTTATGAGAAAGCTTGTGAATTAGACATAAGGGAATATAAGAGAGAAAGTAGAAATATTGGAAAAAAGAAGAAGTTTGATAACATCGATAACTTAGATAGAAATGAAGAAAAATTGTTGAAAGACTTAATTAATGATAAGACCTTAAGGTTCATGAAACCTGATAAAGGGAATGGCATGGTGATAATGGACAAAAATGATTATATAGACTATATATTAAGTATGTTAGCTACTGACACATACGAAGAGAGTAGTTTGGGATGGGATGGTGGCTTTTTATGAGAAAGCTTGTGAATTAGACATAAGGGAATATATGAGAGAAAGTAGAAATATTGGAAAAAAGAAGAAGTTTGATAACATCGATAACTTAGATAGAAATGAAGAAAAATTGTTGAAAGACTTAATTAATGATAAGACCTTAAGGTTCATGAAACCTGATAAAGGGAATGGCATGGTGATAATGGACAAAAATGATTATATAGACTATATATTAAGTATGTTAGCTACTGACACATACGAAGAGAGTAGTTTGAATCAAGTGCATATAGCATATTCAAAAATAGACTTATTGGTTGAGGACTTGTTAATGCAGGGGCAAATAGACGAAACTGAGCATTATTATTTGAAGAACGAATTTCCTATGGTTAGCAACATTTCTGGTATACCAAAATTGCATAAAGGACAGAATAAAATCCAATTTAGGCCAATTGTTGATGGGAAGAGAAGCAAAACGTGTTTTATAAGTAAGATTTTGGATTTTTATTTACAAAAGGGGTTAAAGGAATTTGGATACACAACAAAGGATTCATGGCATTTTTTGGAGAAATTAAAGGCAGTGAGAACTAGTGATCACACTATTTTATTGACCATTGATGTATGTAATTTGTTTTCAGTCATTCCTAATGAAATTGGGTTGGACTGGCTGGAAAAACAGCTGGTAAAGACTGGTGTATACAAACAGGATCATATTAATGTGTTTGTGACCTTAATGGAGGTTGTGTTGAAAAACAACTATATATTTTTTGAAGGACATTATTATAAGCAAAATACTGGAGTGGCAATGGGAGCCACTTGTGCTCCCATTTATGCCAATTATATAATGTCCTTCTGGGAACAGGAGTATGTCTTTACCAGTGAATATATGAAACACATACAGCAAGACACCCATTTCTTGGACGATATATTTGTGGTTTGGGATGGATGTGTTGAAACCATGAAAGCCTTTATAGAATACATCATTTGTACAGTGGAGTTTTTTAAGTTCACTTATGAGTATAGTAATGAAGGATCATCATACTTAGATGTTGAACTGAAAGTGGATCAGATTGGAAAACGTTTGATATCTGGGATTTATAGAAAATCTACATTTCCAAATTCGTATTTGAACTACCAGAGCTGGCATCCTAACCATCAGAAAAAAGCGATAGTAAAAGGTCAAATGGTTATGGCAGCCAGAATGGTAAGTGAACATGAGGATTTTTTTAATGAAATTGAGTTCATTAAGAGTATGTTTGTTAAGCGAGGATATCCTATTATTTTATGTGATTCCATTATGGATGAAATAAAACATAAAAGAGCTAATGGACTTTATAGGGCAATATTGACAATGAGTGAAAATGGGGGTCACTAAGTGGACACGCATCCAATGGTGGAATTGAGAAATGAAATAATAAATATTGTTACTGAAATGAGTGAATCAATGTTTTTCATAACTACTTATAATTACGATGCTGAACATATAGCTAACATTATACACAACAATTGGAGACTGTTGAAATTGGATAGCAATGTATGGGGAAAGTTGAGTAAGGCCCCAAAAAATGTATTTAGAAAAGGGAAGTCATTTAAGCAGTTATTGGAAATGGGGGGTAGTTGTGCTAATGAGACTGGCAATACGAATCAAAGGAAGGGTAATTTTAAGTGTGGTAGATGTAGTATATGTAAGTACATCTTGGTTAACGGAGAAAAAATACATGTTGTGGGTGTGTCCATTGGTATATATGGGCACTTTGATTGTTATACCAAAAATGTTGTTTACATGGCAAAATTTGAAGATTGTTTGGCTTTTTATATAGGGAAAACTTGTAGAACAATTAGAAAAAGAATTAGTGAACATATATTAGATATTAGGCATATGAAAAATACCAATGCTTTAGTTAGACATATTGAGCAGTATCCAGAGCACAAATTCAAGTTTTGTATATTACAGCATATCAAAAAAGATTGTCAGGGTGCTGTCTTGGATGTGCATTTGGATATATGTGAAATGAAATGGCAGTTAAGATTAAACGCTACAGTATTTCCGGGCATCAATGACAATATCAGCATGATCCCCATTTTGAAATTAAAGCACATTTTAGGATGATCAATTGTATGATTATTAGGCTATATTCCAATGGGATACATCCCAATATTTTTAAATAAAATTAAATTTAATTTTAACAGAGTTATAAATGTTTATAAGGATGTGGGGATGATATGTATTAATTATATTAGTTTAAGATATTGATACATATATATACATTTTTTAAAATATGTTTTTATAAGGACTGTAATATCATGAATGTTTGGGATTTATGTAACAGCGTGTGTTAGATCAGAGTTTAAGTGCGTATTTTATGTTCACTATATATTTTTAAAGTGTAGAAGCATATAGCTTTAACTAGTTAATTAATACATTAATTGATTAATGAAAATGTAGGTGGGTGTAAAAATGTGTGAATATATATTGTTCGAATGGGTTTGAGAGATGTTAGTTTCTGAAGAAGTCTGTTCATTAAAGACGAAACCTAGGTAAAATTGTCGTTTAGTTTTTACTGGAGCAACATTCAGTTCCAGAAATCCGGGTCTTGGCCAGTGGTTCTCTGTTTGTTCATTGTTTAGTTGTTTGTGGACAAATTTGTTGGTTAGTGTTATGAAATAGGATCATTAAATTTTTACTCCATTAACTCATCTTTTACATGACAGATATAGCCATTAAACATCGTCTCACTCTCTTTCTCTCTCTGTAACAGCACAATAGGACGGGTCTATATTATAACAACGAAACCTCACATTCGCGAATACGGAAATGTCTACACATATTGAGCGAACCTCAAAAACACCGAATGTCCTGAACCATGAAATTCAAAATGTCGAATCAGCATAGTTGCCCAACCACACTGCCCGCTACATACTACCTACCCAAGCAAAATAAATAATCCACATACATACACTTAACAAAACCGCACTTCTAACACTAAACTAAAGCTTACATATATATTACTATGTATGCACCTACCTTAACCCGCACCCTAACCCTAAGGTCCGTAACTATTGCACACTTACCTTAAGGAGCTATAATGGAGAAGGGCCAAGTATGACGATTCGACATTTCTAATTTCGTGCTTCAGGACATTCGGTGTTTGTGCGGTTCACTCAATATGTGTCAATGTTTCTATATTCGCATAACTGTGGTTTCACGGTTGTAATAGGTGACCCAATAGCTCACCTATAGCATGAGCTTATCTGCAAGCTCATGGTCAATTAAAAGGTATGCATTTTTATAAATGGTGACGTTCAGTTTATGAACGAACCAGTGGTTGATACAAGGATAGCTAATGAATTCCAGGTGTGTGACAAGTGCATGGCTTGAAAATAAGTAACGTACAAAAGAGTCTAACAAAAATACTTCCTTTGCTTACTTGTGCAAAAGGATGATTGCTGTTGCATAGAGCAAAACACAGTCTGATCTGTTCAACATCATATTTCATGTAGATTTTTTCTAAATCTGGCAGTGTGCTTTTTTGGGAACTGCATTAAGAATTGCTAAACAATTGCAAAGTTATAGTCACTAATTGATAAATAGAGCAACTTGTGTTTTCTACTGAGACCATCAGTGTGTTAAGTTTTACCATGCTCAGACAGAAAGCTTTATTAACAGTACTCACACTGATTTAATAAACAAGTGCACTGACTTTGAAAAATGAGTGCTTACATTTTTTAACATGATGTGACAAGAGTTCATGCATGAAAGCTTATCATGTTGTATTACAAAGTCTAACATTCATTATAAGAATTACTGCACACTGTTTTAGTATATTCAAGTTTTGCCATATTGACACAGTATGCATCAGTATTTTTACACAAAATGAGTACATTTTGGTTTCACATTGCACCAGGTACTAGACAAGGAAAAAGGAAGATTTTCCTCTCTTTTTTTTTCTAATAAAGGAAAACAAGTTTAATATAACAGCACATAATCATAACTCTGATAGATAAAGAATAAATGCAGAACAAGGTTAATAGGAGTCAGAAAAAATATTATATGAGCTTCCAGCTATACTAGATAGCTAACTTCTTACAATTAGTTGTATGTGCCTACATAACTAAAAGGAGGAAGGTTAGAAACTCTAAAATGCAAAATTTATATGAAAAAATTGATACGTTTCTGGGCTTAATAAAGAGGTTTTGTCTATTATATGCTGTAATGTTTAATGAAAATGTTATGATATATCAAGAAATGAACCCATGCACCTAGAATGAATACAGTATATGTTTGGCCACTGTTCTACAACACATTTTGTAAGAAGTACTCATTTTCTCAGAAAAAAATGACATGAGTTTTTTTTTTTTTTTTTTATTTACAGTCCACAGCCTGGAGTGAAAAGGATGCTAATGTGTTTTTGATGCATCTGAATGATGACTCTTTTCAACGCCTGCCACTTCATTTTAATTTAGCACAAAATCATCTTTTTAAATGGTCTCTTTTCAATGTTAAGAATAGAAAAAAAGAAATTATGTTCTTACCATAACATTCGATGTTTGTAGTCCATCTCGCCCTTCATTCTTACTCTTAGGATCGGAGCCGAACCTCGGCTCCGACTCGGCCATACTGTAGCTCAAAAACTTCTTGTTGGCTCATGGCTAGGAGGTATCCCATCATGCATCACTACCATTCCCCAGATCTTGCTTGCTGCAAGGAGAAAATACAGAGACAAAGAACAAACCAGATCGAAAGGACTAACAAAAAAGCAGTAGGCACTCTACCCCCAGGTCCTCAAGGAGGGGGCAGGAGGGGGGTTCGTAAGAATGAAGGGCGAGATGGACTACAAACATTGAACGTTATGGTAAGGACATAACTTCTTTATATTCTGTAGTCCTATCTTGCCCTCATTCTTAATCTTGGGACAGCGTCCCTAGCACCTTCATCTTGGGTGGCTCATTGGAAAATGCTCCTGAGTACTGTGGAACCAAAGGAAGACCTATTCCTACAAACCATATCCAATTTGTAGTGAGTAATGAATGCGTGAGGTGAAGCCCATGTTGCTGCAGCACAAATGTTGTCTATTTGGATTCTAGCCTGAAAAGCTACCGAGGTAGACACAGACCTGGTGGAATGAGCTTTCACCTTGAAAGGATGATCTTTACCACAGGATGAATAGATAAATGAAATGCAACTGGAAATCCAGTGAGATAGTGTGACTTTAGAAACTGGAAGGCCCCTCCTAGAGTCTGAAAAGGAGACAAACAACTGATCTGACCTTCTGAAACCTTTAGTTCTGTCCAGATAAAAACACAATTGTCTATGCACATCCAGTTGGTGGAATTTGTATTCTGCCTTGTTAGAAAACTTAGGGAAGAACACAGACAATTTAACAGACTGATTAATATTGGCTTGAGAAGAAACCTTAGGAATAAAGGAAGGGTTTGTCTGCAAAGAGACCCTATCTTTATGAAACACCAAATAAGGGGGCTTAATGGAAAGAGCTTGCAGTTCAGAGACCCTTCTTACAGAAGTGATAGCCACTAAAAATATAGTTTTCCAAGTTAGAAACTTGGGGTCACATGTTGCTGAAGGTTTGAAAGGACTTGACGTAAGTTTATGGAGAACAAAATTCAAAAACCATGGAGCCATGGGATCCATGACTGGGGGTCTTAGCAAAGTGGTCCCTTTGAGGAAGGCTCTACAAAGCCTATGAGCCATAAGATTAGGTTCATTAGCAACATGAAAGGTGGAAATGGCTGCCAACTGGACTTTGATAGTTGCCGCTGCTGAGCCTTGGTTGAATAGCTGCGAGAGGAAGTCTAAAATGGCAGAAATGGGAGCTGTGTAAGGATCAAGGTTTCTCTCATGGGCCCAAAAGGAGAATCTCTTCCATTTACTGGTATAAATTTTCCTGGTAGAAGGTTTGTGAGAAGATGACAGGATGTGTACAACCCTGAGAGAAAAGTCATGAAGCCTGACTAGGGATGGAATTGGAGCAGCCAAGCTGTCAAGTTGAGGGTGTGGAGAGAGGGATGGAATGCCCCTGACATGTGTGTCAGTAAATCTGGCACTGGATCTAGAGTCCACGGTTCATCCTTTAGATGAGGTCTGAGGAAGGGGAACCAAATCTGTCAAGGCCAGTAAGGAACAATTAGGATCATTCTGCTTCCTGAGGATATTGCTTTCTGAATTACCTTCGATATGAGGGGGAAGGGAGGGAAAGCATAGAGAAGTCCCGAGGGCCAATCATGAACGAGTGCATCTCTTGGTGCCTCCCTTCCGGGGGAATCAGGGTAAAGTAGCTGCTGCATTTGGCATTGAAAGGGGTGGCAAAGAGATCGCAGCAAGGCTGACCCCATTTGCGAAAAATTTGTTCCGCAATGTATGTGTTCAGAGACCACTCGTGAGGCATCAGAATAGCCCTGCTGAGCCTGTCGGCTATGACATTGGATTTCCCCGGGATGTGCGTTGAAATCAGAAAGTGCTGGAAAGACTCCGCCCACTCCCATACTTGTAGCGCTTTTCTGCAGAGGGGGTAAGATTTGGTTGCTCCTTGTTTGTTTAGGTACTATACCACCGACATGTTGTCTGAGTGGATTGCAATCATCCCCAGAGGTAGAAAGCTGTGAAGTGCTTGCAACACTAGAAGCACTGCTCTCATCTCCAAGATGTTGATATGCAAATGAGCCTCGTGATCTTGCCATGTGCCTTGGACTGTTCTCCCTAGATAATGCCCTCCCCACCCTATCAGGGAGGCATTCGTGGTCACAGTGGCAACTGGGGGGACGGGGGACAAATGGTCTGCCTGTGTTTAGATTGCTGGTCTGGGTTCACCACCGAAAATCCTGTTTGCACAAATTTGTTATCAGGATGGGGTGAGACAGAGGAAGGTACTGCAGTGACCACTGGACAAAAAGTAACCATTGCAGGACCCTCATGTGCAGTCTGGCTAATGGAACTAGTGTTATTGTGGAAGCCATGGTCCCTAATAGCTTGAGCATCATCTTTGCTTTTACTTTTCTTAGTGGAAGTAAGCTCAAGTCTTGTTCCCTTAGACACTGAATTCTTTCCATGGTAAGGTAAGCCCTTATTGAGACAGTGTCTATTTCGGCGCCAATAAAATTCACATGCTGAGAGGGCGACAGTGCTGATTTTTGCCAGTTTACTGTAATTCCTAACTGCAGGCAAGTTGAAATGGTAGCGTCCCTGGCCTGTAACAGTAGATGCCTGGTGGTGGCAGTCAGGAGCCAGTCATCCAGATATGGAAACACTTGGAATCCCTGATGTCTCAAGTGAGCCATAACCACTGCCATACATTTGGTGAACACCTTGGGGGCTGTGGTAAGACCAAAGGGCAGGGAGCTGAACTGATAATGACTGGCTCCCAGCCAGAAGCGTAAGTGACTCCTCGATGCCCTGTCCATTTTGATGTGGTAGTAAGCATCTTGGAGATCTATGGAGCACATCCAAATGTCTTTCCCTAACCATGGGAGTATAGACTGTAAGGTGACCATTCGGAACTTGGACTTCTGTATAGATTCGTTCAATTTTCTGAGATCCAAAATAGGTCTCGTGTCCCCTGTTCTTTTTGGCACCAAAATTAATCTGGAGTAAGCCCCTAATCCTACTTGGTCTTTGGGAATAGGTTGGATGACTCTCTTTACAAGCAACTTTTGGATTTCTAGAGTTGCTAAAACCCTGTGATTGGGTGGCACATCTGGGATTTGTCTGGTCTGATGTCGTGCCAGGCTTCGGGGTATAAAGAAATACGACCCCCGACTGGCTCCAGAAAAGCACAGTCGGGCCTCCATTCAGGAGCGCTGATAGGGACGACCACAAAAGGAGTCACAGTCTCCCTGGTTCTGTGGGCCTTCTCTACCTCTAGGGTGACATCTACCATTATTTCCTCCGACTCTGCCTCTGGAGAAGAAATCACCTTGTGCGTCCTGAAAAAAACTCTGGGATTTTCTGAATCACATTTTGCTGCCCTTCTGCCCTTTGGGATAGGGTCTAGACGGGATGGAAAAATGGACTCCCATGGCAGACAGGGTTTTTCCTTCTTGCTTGCACCTGTTGAGTGTGTCCTTTACCTTGGTTCCGAAAAATGAGGATCTGTCAAAAGGGCGTTGGTAAACGTAGACTTGGCCTCCACAAAATTACACAAATGCATCCAGAAGTGTCTTTTGAGAAAGACTCCTGAACCTGCTGCCCTACTCGCTCCATCTACTGCATACAAAATCAGCCACATGCAGGAGTTCACAATAGAATTAAGGGTAGACATCTGTGCATTGATCTTTTGAGATATGTTATCTTGTAGAGTACCTCCCAGCTCTTTTAGGTGATGTCTCTGGAGCCTTGTGAAATGGGACAGGTGGTTCAGTGATCAAAATGTAAAAGCCACTGAAGAAAAGACATGCTTCCCATACCTATCTATTGTTCGAGACTCCTTGTTCAGTGGATGGACAGTGGAGGAAGTTTTGGCAAGTTCCTTCTTGGTGGCTGCTGTCACCACCATGGAATCTACTGGAACACCCTTAGTAAGAAAATCCTTGTCCTGGGGTGCTGACAAAAATTTATTTGGTCTTCTAGGAACCGGTTCCACAGAATCAGGAGATTCCCACACCTTTTGACTTACTAAATCCAGTAGCTCGTCGAAAGGAGGAGACACCCAAGAGGCGGAGGGTTGAGACCCGAAAGCCTTTAGGTACACTGGCTTCTCATCAGAAGGGGATGTGGTGGGCCAGCTGCCTCTCTGTTTAAGGATCTCAAGGATATCTGTGCATGAGATATCATAAGAGGATGACTTGGGGGACCCTTCTAACTCCTCGAGGTCAGTGTCTGATGTAATAGACTCATCAGGGGAGTCAACATGTTTCCTCTTACAAGTTTTCTTCCTAGGTGGTTCCTCAGACAGGCCTTCTGGGGAGACTTCAGAAGACTTGGGACCACTCATGGAGGTATCCTGATGCTGTGGGTCTCTGCTGTGTTGGGCGAGACAGAGAGCAGAGACTGAAGGCGGCGCCTTAGGGGAAAGAGTGTCGGTACCTCTGGATGGAGCTGAAGAACTGGATAATACACTCCTCATCACCTCAAAGGCTGATCCTCCTGGCTCCAAGGATGCCCTCCGCTTCAAAGATGCAGAGGCAGCCCTCAGTACCAAGGAGATGGGCTCCGAGGCAGATGTGGGGTCCAAGCTCACCTGGGCCGAAGCACTGAGTGGTAGGCTCAGCACTGAAGAAGTTTGATTCGAAGTGTTCCCCTCGGGCCCGACCAGACAGCTGAGGACCCTAGACACCACAGACAGCACCGAAAGGGTCAGAGTGGACATCGGAACCGAGAGACCAACCGAGGTAGCTGGAACCGACCTATCCACAACTGGAGACACCTACAACTCTGGCTCTGAAGGCTCAGAGAGGCTCGGAGGAGGAACATCGAGTGGGTGTGAGGACACATTGGGCTCCAGAGCTGAATGGAACGGAGCCGAAAGAAGATTTGCCAGTGCCAAAGTCTGAAGCAGTCTATGCACCACTCTCTCAACGTACTCATCAGAAAGACTCCTACAGGACCTGGAAGATAGAGTGGGGGATCTAGATCGCTGGAATATAGGTGACCTAAGAGTCGGGGAAACCAGTCAAAATTCAGATGACCGCCTCCGAGATGTAGTGTTAGTTATCGGCTCCGAAGTTCCTGGAGCCGAGACTGATGGATCCACTAAGCTAACCTCTGTCGGCACTGAAATCAGTGGAGCCGATGAGGGTGCAGCCACTTTAGCAATTTTTGTCTGGTGGTTCAGACGAAACAGAATGGGTGGGAGACCGCCTTTTTGTAGTTTTTGGCCTGTCTTTTTTGGAGGAGGAATGAGATTTACAACTGGACGATGAGGGTGCCAATTCCTCCTCAAAGGAATGTTTTAATAGTCACTTCAATATCAGTTTGTTCTTCCTCTCCTGAAGAACACAAGGACTGAATGCATGGCAAAACAGGCAAGACTCTTGGAGGTGGATAGCCCCCAAACAGTAAACACACAAATTGTGCCCATCAGTCAAGGACATCTTATGGGCACATTTAGTACACTTTTTGAAGCCCGAAGGCTTATGATCCTTAGAGTCTTTTGACATAATGAAAAAAACACAATCCACAAAACAACACACAACAATTTAAACAGAGAAAAAGATAAATGGAGGACTAGGTCCTCTAATTTAAACAGGCCTAGCCCTAAGAGGAAGGAGAATAAACCGAGGACTAGGGTCTCTAATTTAAATGGGCCTAGCCCAGGGAGAAATGGAAAATAGAACTGAGGACTAGGTCCTCTAATTTAAACGGGCCTAGCCCAATGGGGGACAAACAAAAGAATGAGGACTAGGTCCCAAACGGGCCTAGCCCAAAGAGGAAAGCAGCCGCACAGGAGATTAGCGATGCATGGATACCAAAAAGGCCAATGGAAGAACGGCTAAACAATGTACAACAAATACACAGAGAAATAAGCAGCAAATAGTTTGAAACAAACAAAGATTGCAATAAACACACAAAACCAGCAAGACAATATAATATTATCCAACAATGACTAGAAAATTGTTGAATAATATCACTTAGCCACGGCCAAGAAGAATCATGTCTGAGCTGAACGAGTGGCAAACAAGATCTGGGGAATGGTAGTGATGCATGATGGGATACCTCCTAGCCACAAGCCAACAAGAAGTTTTTGAGCTACAGTATGGCCAAGTCGGAGCCGAGGTTCGGCTCCGATCCCAAGAGTAAGAATGAAGGCGAGATAGAACTACAGAACATCATACTTTCACAATGAACCAAGCTTCTTTCATTTATGTGAACATTTAAAAGTGGAAAGTAAATGTGGAGATGGTAATGTCTGAAGCACATTAACATTTGAAAACACCACCATATTATTGTTTACAAGCTATGAATGTTATTTTACAGAACTAATTATTCAGAATACTAAACATTCTATTAGCACATTATGCTCTTTACAAACCAATTTCCTAATAATTACATATCCTTATAGTGGTTGCATTTTACATATTAAAAAATGGCTTGATTCTTATACAGGTCCAAAGGTCTGTACCTTGTCCTGTTGGGTCACAGGCTATGGAATTCCAGTCAATGCTACTCTCACAGACTTAACAGCACATTGTATAGACCCTCTTTGCATGTGTGTATGCTTTCTGTATATTCACCCTGAATATGTAAAAGCTGATTTTTATCAAAATTGGTTTAAGCTCCCAATTTTGTAAATATTCTGAGAAGTCATTCTGAGAAGTCATATAGCATTTTTACTCCAGGCTGATGTCAGCTCCAACATTAACTCTTAATTTGTAAGATCCCAGTGCTGGGGTTAAGATAAAGCTCTCCCCTTTTCATCTCTTGCAATTGTCTTCTCAGTTCACTTAAACAAATAAGCAAATGTGGACTTCAAAAGCATTTTGAGATGGATATAATATGAGCTCCCTTTAATGGAAGTATTACCTGAGTGGTACAGTAACAGCTTCTAAATTGTTTCACAATATTGAATATTTACTATTCTCTTCTCCAAACAGGTAATTCAGAAATACTTACACGAGTTATTTCAAAGAAATCAGCAAACCATGTTTAATATCATTTTGGGAAGTTCTGTTATACAGATCAATAGCTTACAAAGCTGGTTATTTTTGTCTTTTCTTGAAGATGAAAATTACAGAAACTTACTTCTACAGAATCAAAAAAAATTAAAAATTCCACATTTGACTATTTCATGATAACCGTTGACTGTCTCACTGGAGAAGACAAAAGAAATCAAGATTTGTTATTAGTCTCTTTTATTTCAGCAAAACAACTTCTTCTTCTTTCGGCTTTTCCGGGTTAGGGGTCCCCACCTGTCCACTCATGATTGGCAGTGGAGTTTTACAGTGTTGAGTTGCCAGCCTGGTGCCCAATCTTCCACAGAAGGCACACACACACACACACACACACACACACACACACACACACACACACACACACACACACACACACACACACGCACTCATGCCTATGGCCAATTTAGAGTGTCCAATCCACCTGCAGCATGTCTTTGGGATGAAACCGGAGCACCCGGAGGAAAACCACGTGACCACAGGGAGGACATGCAGACTCTGCACAGAAGGCACCCCAGCCGGGAATCGAACTGGAGAACCTCTTGCTGTGAGGTGGCAACGCTAACCACTGCACCACCGTGACTGCCTTATTTCAGCAAAACAACATGGATTAAAATGTATACAATAGTCATCTGCCATCTGCGATAATTTGTTCTTCTGCACAGAAAATCTGATTTATGCTTGCAGTGGCAAGAATAAATTAAAACCTCAAAGTAAGAAAATAAACACCTTTGCTTCATTTGTACTGATCACCATTGTATATAGCCAGTATCAAATCTCTTTGTTGCTGGCTACGAAGACATTTAAATGAGAAAATAAAGAAAAGGTACTATAAAGATTCTTAGGGGGCATGCACCACCCTTTCCAGATGATTGAGGAAAGCTGTATAGAAAATGCTTAAAAATGTCTTTTGCAACTTCTAAACATGCTGACATGAGATTTAAAGTGTAGCTCTGTTGAACAGTAGACAAGTCAGCCAAAGATTATAAGTAACATATTCGGGCTACCTAAAGTCCACTCTTCAAATTTTCCCTTAAAACTACCTTCCTCGAACTATACTACTGATCTAATCAGCGTATCCTATAACTAAAAAGATCATCTCCACTTGACTCCAAGTAGACTATTCTCTATCTGTTAAACCTAGCACTTGCTCCTACAGTACTTATTACCTTGATACGGCACTCTTGTCATAGATAGTACCCCAAAAAGGTAACCCCCCATTTCTCGGTCACCCACGTC
Source organism: Protopterus annectens (assembly GCF_019279795.1). Taxonomy (NCBI): domain Eukaryota; kingdom Metazoa; phylum Chordata; order Ceratodontiformes; family Protopteridae; genus Protopterus; species Protopterus annectens. The sequence goes on along the minus strand of NC_056741.1, from coordinate 796,540,934 downwards.
CCCTGAATCTTTTTAAAGTTTTTGTCTATCCTTCTAGCATGTCGAAGGATCAGTTGCTAGTATCCTCTCCTGCTCAGCTGGTGAACCTGGGAATACTGAGGCAATGTTACAATTGCCTCATGTACACAGACAACCCTCTCCTCCTCCCACAAAACACAAATACATGCGAGATGCAACCACACGGCCAAACTGGAGGCTGAGCTCTCTCAACACAGGACTGGCAAGACCAGTCAGGAGGAGAAGGATACCACACACACTATAGACCCAGTCTCACATAGCACCATTACAACCTCAAATCATACACATAAACACACAAAGACATACTCGGAGGCTCTGATCAAAAATCTACCAAAACAGCAGAGGCCACCAAAGCAGACACCCAAACAACCACCACCTCAGAACAAAACACCTGCAACACATAGACCTCACAGTCAGAGTGTCAAACAGTCACAGCCCTTAAGGCCAAACACAATGCCAGACACACTAGTCATTGGTGACTCCATAGTCAGACACACTGACGTCCCGCCCACCAGACTGAGTAAGGAGAGGGTCACAGTAAGCTGCCTGTCGGGCGCTAGAATCCGCCACATAACGCAAGCACTCAGGTCTCTCAACAGCAAGTACAAATATGACTCAGTCATTGTCCACGCTGGTGTAAACGACCTGAGACGTACCTCCTTGGACTACATGAAAAGAGACATTGAGGAGCTCTCTGATTATGTAGCCCAGGCAGGTATGACCCTGACCTTGAGCAGTATCCTACCTTCACCAAGAGTGATGCCACAATACAGAGATAAGATGATCAGCTTTAACAATTGGCTTAAACACTGGTGTCATTCAAAGGGGATCCAGTATCTGTCTGCCTGGGATGACATGCTGGACAAGCCACGCTTGCTCAAGGGACGGCTTGCACCTGTCACCCCTGGGATTCGGATATTGGCAAAGGCTCTTGCCACCCCATAGTGCCTCTTTTAGGCAAGGCTCAAATTCTAAACCTACCACCCTAGAACACAAAAAACCAAAAAAACTAAGGGTAATGCTGCTCAATGCCAGAAGTCTAAATCTCAAAATGCACGCACTCGAGGCCCTTCTCAGTATGGAGAACACCGATGTCTGTGCTGTGACAGAAACCTGGTTCAAGGCTCCTGAGAGCACCCCAGCACTATCAGGTTTTACCTCATATCATGCTCCGCCCCAAAATCCGGACAATACCAAGAAAGGAGGGGTATCCATATTCATCAAGGACACCCACACCTCAAGACTGGTGGCAACGCACGATGCATCGGAGACCATCCAGGTGCAATTAACCATAGGCAAGACTGCTCTGCAAATTGTAGCATGTTACAGGCCACCCTCACAAACTCAGGAACCTTACATGGCCTTCCTGAAAACACTAGAGGGATAAATGTATCACCAAACACCATCATACTAGGTGACTTCAATTACCCTAATATAGACTGGGAACACTACTCAAGCCCAAACACCCTAGCCCAAAAGTTCCTGGAATTCATAAACTCAAATGCCATGGAACAACTAGTCACCATCCCCACAAGAGGAGATAACATACTTGATCTCATCATCACGAACATGGGAGCACAATGTTCAACACCGTAAGTATCCCCCCCACTGGTGAGATCAGCTCACAAACTAATCTCGCCGGAGGTCCTCATCCCACCCCCACCTGAAATAAAAGACCACAGTAAAGAACTTCTCAAAAGCCGACTTCACACTTCTAAAGACTAGTGTGGTCTCCTTTAAGGCCCCCGAGCCCGTGGAAAACAGTACTCAAGCCGCTGAATCACTTACAAACACCTTCTACCAGCACCTGCAGGACTGCATGGATAAGGCAATCCCAAACAAAACAAAGACTCTTAGTACCATAGGCAAGCCGGCCAGTCTGGTGGACCCCAGCCATAAACAAACTCTACAATAAAAGGAGGAAGCTACTACAAGATAGAGCAAAATCCTTAAAAGGTAAGACACCCTTGATCACTATAAGTAAAAACTAAGAGCTCTCATAAAATCATCCAAAGCAAATTTCGAGAGAAAAATAGCTAAAGACTCAAAAGACAATCATAAGGCCTTCTTTAGCTATGTTAGAAACCTAGGAGGAAACTCCCAGATATGCTCAGAACTAGTTCAAAATGATGTGAAGATTACTGATCCTACAGACATTGCCAACATACTGGCTGACAGGTTCAGTGCAAACTTCTCCCCTCCCCAAAAGGAGAGATATCTATACCAAACGATTGCAGCCCCCAAACATCTCCAGCCCAAGTGAGAACTGCTCTCTCCAAAGCAAAAACACAGCATCCATGGGACCTGATGGTGTCCCCGGCTGTGTGCTCCACGAACTCAATGAGGAATTAAACCCACAGCTAGGACAGCTGTTTAATCAAAGTCTTACCTCTGGATACGTACCCAGGGAGTGGCGCACTGCAACTGTGGTCCCACTTCACAAAGGTGGTGCCTCCACCGACCCTGGAAATTACCGCCCATTAGCTTGGCAAGCCTTATCTGCAAAGCCATGGGGAGGATCATAATGGACCTCATAAATAAAGACATAGCGAATTTGCAGACTTTGGATCCAACCCAGTTTGGCTTTGTCAAAGGCAGATCATGCCTTTTAAACTTGGTTAACTTCTTCGAAACAGTCACCAAAGCCATTGACGAGGGAAAGGCAGTCCATACAGCCTACCTCGATCTGGCTAAGGCCTTCGATACAATACCCCACTCGGGTATCATTGAAAAACTCATCAGCTTAAATGTTAACCCATACATCACAAGATGGGTTGCAAACTGGCTGAGTGACAGAACCCACAGGGTCAGAGTTGCTGGCACCATGTCAGACTCAAAGCCTGTCACAAGTGGTGTCCCACAGGGCTCAGTCCTGGGCCCACTCTTGTTTGGCATCTACTTTTCCAAGTACAAGCAAACACAGGAGGGTTATGGCTGACAAAGTTTGCAGATGACTGCAAACTGGGCCATAGTAGAAAACACATCTGACACAGATATCCTTCAGAAGGGTCTCACAGAAACGGATAACTGGTGCCAGAGCCACGGCCTGAAGTTAAATGCCAAAAATGCATAGTCATACCCTTTGGGAAAAACAAGATTACCCCTAGCTACCAAATAGGTGGCAATCCACTGAGCACAGAAGAAGTTATCAGGGACCTGGGGACCCAGGTTGATAGTAGTCTGTCATTCGACACCCATGTAGCTAAAGTAGTTAGGAAGACCTTCTACATTGCCCACCTTATCATGAAGGGATTCTCATCTAGATCAAGGGAGGTCATAGTCTCCCTTTACTCATCACTCATCAGACCAATGATTGAGTACAATGCCCCATTCGGGATGTATCTGACCCGACACTTGTAGCAGCTGGAGAGGCCACAAAGTTCCTCACCAAAAGGATAAAGGGTGTCAAAAATATGTCCTATGCTGCCCGAGTGAAAGAACTCCAGCTCTATTCAGTCGCTTACCGCTTGCTCAGAGGTGACCTTTGCCTAACATACAAGGCCATGTCAAACCCAGATTTGATGAATATGCTTCACCTCAAAAAATCTAGATACATCAGAGCCACAAGGGCGGGAGACTTAAACCTCGACACGGCTATTAATAGGACGTGCTGGAGGGATAGATTCATCACCCAAAGACTCCCTATGCTGTGGAACAAAATCCCGGTACATGTGAGGCAGAGCACCTCGCTAGCCTTGTTCAAGAGAAATCTTGACCAATGGATGGGAGATCGCAGATATACCCCAGGGATTACCTCAGTGTCACTGCTCGACAGAGGCACAGAAAAATAATGGGTATAGTTCCCCATACTAAAGGGGTGGCGTAAGCCACAAAACTATGGGCTAGGCTTGTAAATGCCCTCGGGCAGATAGCCTAGTATGAACCTATGAACCTATGAACCTATATAGCTGTAGCGCAAGGTTTTGAACATGTAACTCAGACCATATGGGTTCACTGGGAATTAAACAAAATTAAGATCTAACAAAATAACATTCAACAATAAAAATCTAATGAGTATTTTCCAGCACTGAAATCTTCATTCAGGTAGCACGGTACAGCAATTAAGCCACAGCACTTCAAATCTGGTTCTTTTTATAACGTGAACATCAATTATGCATCAATTACATAATTACTTTTTCTCACAACAATATCCTAAAGATAATTCTAGCTTAATAAAACATACTGTTTATAGAGAAATGTTTTGACAACATGTTAAAGAATATATTACTAATTGCTACAGAACATCAGTACAAACCAATTAATGCATAATGTTAATTTAGGAATACTTTGTGTAACACTTTAAAAATATATATCTATATATATATATATATATATATATATATATATATATATATATATATATATATATATATATATGTATACACACACACACACACACACACACACACACACACACACACACACACACACACACACACACACACATGTTAAAACAAGCACTTACAAATTGCTAGTAATACTTAGCATTATGATAAACTCCAATATAATAACCTACACAGGCAGCATAGAGGAGTGATTAAACCAGAGTCTGGAACCTTATACAAAATTTTTTTTTTAAAGGCAGTAAACTAAATGCTTAGTCTAATCTATTGGGTTTACTGCTCTGTAAGTTAAAAATCAATACTGTTTTTTTGCTCTAAGCATAGTATTGTCTAACCTAATAATGCATGCAAATCTATAACATGAAACCAGAAAAAAAATAAAAATCATATTATTAAAGATGTAATCCAGACTCTCACTTAGACCTTACTCATACATTCAAGGCAGTGACTAGGCAGGGACATTGGCCGAGTGTCAAAGAAAGGTAGTTTTCAACATTTGCAGTGCAACATAAGGTAGAAGCTTTACGGTGATACACGAGTCTAACAACAAATGTTGAGGACACAGAACCAGAAATGCACTATAAGTAAATACACAGTAATGAACCAAATTAATTGTAAATGGTGCCATCTATATGGAGCTGGAAGATATAACAAAACTCCTGGCTGACATATTTACTCCAGTTTTGCATCTCTCCCTACCAAATGCCCCACATCCATAACTCCCAAACCATCACTAGAGAGCAAGTGCTCAAGGCATTCTCCAAAAAACAGCATTGATGGTCCCCAATAATATCTCAGGATGCATCCTTAATAGCTTGAAACATGAACTATCTGACCATTAGAAACACTATTTAACCACAACTTCCAAACAGGCTTCATGCCAAAGAAATGGAGAACTGCTACTTCTATACCACTGCATAAGGGTGGGCCATTTAAGGATATGGGAAATTATTAGTCCATAAGCCTGACTAGCCTGATATGCAAAGTTAAGGAAGGAACAATCATGGATATCCTAAATGACAACAGAGGAAGCTTACAAACATTGGACCCACATCTGTCTGGGTTTGTCAGGGGCAGGTCTTACCTACTTAATCTTGCAGACTTCTTTAAGAAGGTCACCAAATCAGTGGACAAGGGCAAAAAGAGTGTATACTGCCTACCTTGACCTGGTCAAGGCAGTGGACACAGTATCCCACTCAGGCATTGTAGAAAAGCTCAGTAAACTAGGTATAAATCACTACCTAACCCATTGGAAAGCCAGCTGGCTTACAGACAGGACCCAAGAAATTAAAAATAGGGGAATATTCTTCCACAAAAAGGCCAGTTACAATTATGTTCCTCAGGGCTCAGTGCTGGAGCTGCTCCTGTTTGGCATCTACTTCTCTGAGGTCAGGGATAATATGTCAAGGGCCTCTAGCTGACCAAGTCTGCAAATGACTGCAAATTAGTTGCAGTGACTGAATTCCTCCATGATGGCCTGACACAGTATCAGAATCATGGTCTAAAACTCAATGCCAAAATAGACTTTGTAGTCAGGGATTTGGGAATCCATGTTGACAGCGATATGGCATTTGACCATCATGTGTCTCCTGTAGTGAGGAAATCATTCTATTTAACTCAATGTATAAACAGGGATATGGCATCTAGATAAAAACATGTCATTGTTCCATTGTATTCTTCTCTCATTAAATCAATCATTTAGTACAATTCCCCCTTCAGTATGAACATGGCCAGGCATACACAACAACTGGAGCATTCTCAGAGATACCTCACAAAAAGAATACATGAAACAAAGTCCTATGCAGTTATCTTTATATTTAGTCTCCTACAGGCTGCTGAGAGGTGACCTATTTGTGACCTAGAAAGCATTCACCTGTCAGCCTTAATGGATCTGCAGCACATCTGTAAAGCAAATAGCATAAGGAACACCAGATACTGGGATCTAAACTTTCCTACAACATAAGCAGGTCATGCTGGATGGACAGAAATGTATCACAGAGGATCTTTCTGCTCTGAAACAGATTTCCCATCCATGAGAAGCAGAGTTCATACCTGCATGTATTACGTGAATCATGGATTAGTGGGTGGGGAGCCATAAATATACCCCTGGTCTGGCACCTATGGTTCTATTAGAGAGAGGAAGCTTGTAAATACTCAGCCACTCGTATCCAAACATATACTCCAACAAAACCCTTTGGAACCAAAACCTATAAAATTTTACTGGGAATGTGGCTGGGCTTAAAAAGGCCCCATTGGGCTGATAGCCTAGTATTGTATGATTCTATGATGTGGACAAACTCGCCATTAGTACTCTAGTAGAAGCATTTGGAGCTGACTACAGCTGGAAGAGGTCCACAGGTAGGAGCTACTTGTACTGAACAGACAAAAATGACTCAGAGGCATAAGCCAGTGTCAGAATATCAAGAGTCATGATACTGAACTTAAAGGACATTCAGGTCATTGCCGGTGATGACAGAATGACAGCAAAGAGCAAGACAGACTGAGACAGAGAACTCTGGGTAACAGCCTAATCAAATGGAGAAGAGACAGTGTGTCTAGGCAGGACAGGCAGCTCATGATTTGAGTCAAAAGACAACAAAGGCTACATAAACAGGAAAGTATCCCCCAATTAAGTAACTTCTTTTTTTAGTATTATTATTGTTATTTTACAATTTGTTTACTGGGTGGCTGAATTGTTTTGACAGATCAGTATCAGCCATAAGCCAAAAGAGTTAACTGACAGAACATATGAGAGAACGTTTTACAGACAAAATGAAAGGAATACTTACAATGGTAATCCTGAAGATGTGATCAGGTGTGAAAAACATATAGTAAACACAAAATTAAAGAGTAGTAACATTTATACAATTTAGTTAAAAGTATGTAATTTACAGATGTACAATGGGTAACATTTCCATCCACTTGTAATAAAAAGTGAATTAGTTTGGCATTGATTTAAGGTGACTAATTTTCTGAATACCAGTATTTCATCTACTATTTTCAAAGCAATTGCAAGTTATTTCATTTTTCCAGATTTATTTTATTTTTAATTTTTGCTTTGAAATCTTTGGCAGTGTTTTTGTTTCAGATACTATCTGGCTGATTAATTTTCTGATGGTCAGGTAGCCCTGGTGCAATTGATTACTTGGATTGATTGGCCTTCCAAAATTTCTATTTTTTTTTGTGCATTTGCAGAATTTCACAACAGTAATGACAAAAATTATCTTTTACAAATAGACTATGCTATGCCATGCATAAATTTGTTTGACTGAAAATTGAAAAAAAGTTTCAGCAACATACTAATAAGGACTTTTATTCTAGAATGATGCTCTATAAAGTGTCGTAGTTGCCATTAGCAAGACATAAAAAACTTTGTAAAAAGTTAATAGTTAATGCACTTTTTTCAGCTGTTCTGAACCAAAGACTAGGTCCTTTTCTACAGGTGGCTAATTAAACTGGTGCCATTGGATAAAGATATATTACATTTAACGAACGAACTGGCTCCCCACTTAAGCACCATGTTCAATAATAGCCCCGCAAAAGGCTTTGTGTCCACTGAATGGCGCACAGCAATAGTTATCCCACTCCACAAAGGGGGAGCCACCACTGATCCTGGAACTATCTACCTATTAGCCTGACGAGCCTGGTCTGCAAGGCCATGGAACGCATCATCATGGAACTCACAAAGCAAAGACATTGGTAACCTCCAAACTCTGGATCCTACCCAGTTCGGGTTTGTGAAAGTCAGATCATGCCTACTGAACCTGATCAACTTCTTTGAGGCAGTCACCAAAGCCGTAGATGAGGGTAATGTGGTTCATACAGCCTATCTTGACCTTGCCAAGACTTTCGACACCATCTCCCATTCTGGAATTATAGCCAAACTCACTAAACTAGGTATACATCCCTAAGTCACAAGATGGGTTGCCAACTGGCTCACTGACAGAATCCACACTGTAAAAGTTGCAGACTCCAAATCTGACCTCAAAGCAGTGACAAGTGGAGTACCACAGGGTTCCTTCCTGGCACCTCTCCTGTTTGCTATCTACTTCTCTGAAGTACAGGCTAACACAGAAGGCCTCTGGCTAATGAAGTTCACAGATGACTGCAAACTAGGAGCCATAGTCAAGTCCCCAAATGATGTGGACATCCTACAGAAGGGCCTCACTGAGATAGATGCCTGGTGTCAGAGCCATGGCCTCAAGCTCAATGCCAAAAAGTGCAGTGTCATCTCCTTTGGTAAAAACTCTGTACCCATGAACTACCACATAGGCAGCAATCTAATTAACACTGAATGCGGGATAAGAGACCTTGGGACCCAGGTGGACAGTAGTCTCTCCTTTGATAGTCACATCGCCACAGTAGTCAGGAAGTCCTTCTATGTGGCACACCTCATCATAAAAGGGTTCTCATTCAGGAAAATTGAGGTAATTGTTCCCCTCTACTCGACACTCATTAGACCCATTACAGAGTACAACGCCCCTTTCGGAATGTACCTCACAAGACATCTGCAGCAGCTGGAAAGGCTGCAGAAGTATCTCACAAAGAGGATTACTGGCCTCAAACAAATGCCCTACACTGACCACCTCAAAAAACTCCAGCTTTACTTTGTAGCATATCGCCTACTCGAGGTGATCTCTGCCTAACATATAAAGCTATGTCAAACCCAGAGCTGTTGGACATGCTACACCTAAAGAAATCCCAATCCCTCCAAGCTACACGCCCTAGGGACCTAAACCTTGTCACCACAATAAACAGGACATGCTGGAGGGATAGATTCCTGTCCCAGAGACTTCCCATACTCTGGAACAGGCTACCCATCTATGTCAAGCAAAGTTCTTCATTAGCACTCTTCAAGAAAAATCTTGATGAGTAGATGGGAAATAGGAAATACACCCCGGGGATCACTTCTGTGTCTCTGCATGACAGTGGCACAGGAAATAACTTTCTTGGGTGGCGTAAGCCAGGGAACCTTGTTGGCTAGGCTTACATAGGCCCTTGTGCCAATAGCCTAGTACCTACCTATGAACCTATGAACAAGCGATGGTCAAATAATATAATGCAGGGAAAGCAATTCATGTCTACAACTGAAAGATGATGACAGCTGGACATTCCATGCTAACAGGAATTACATTGCACGGTATTAAAGAGCCCAGAGAAGGATATTGTGAATAGCCTTAAGGAGTTTTCCTTCTTTTCCATCTTATTCCTGCAGGAATTCTAAGCTTTTTAATATGCCTTAGCTGTGCTGATCACTACTAGACACCCTGACAGCTCATTCTGCTTACACAGTTATCTCTCTGAAAAAAGTGCTTCCTCATAGTCAAGTTAAATTTGGGTCCCTGTGATCTGTTGGCCATGACAACTCCACCCCCATCCTGTCTTTACCTTCCAGTGTAATCCAATCTCATTTTTCACTTTTTTAATTTCTCCAAAGCTTTTGGATTTCTAATACCATGATGGGACCCCATTCTTAAGTCAGAGTAAAGTTCATGAAATTAGTATTGTTTCAATCTTTGATGTCAGCCAGAAGTGCTCTTCGCAGCACCTGCAGTGTGCCCAGCAGTGACTCCTTCTGCAATTCGTATGGAGTTACATGTACTGCCAACATGTCTAAATATAACTGTAAATTCTTTTTTATAAGACCCGTTGCTCCTACTACTATTGGAACTGTCTGGGTATCTTTCTTCCACATTGCTCTTATTTCTGCCTGCAAATCCTGATATTTGTATCACTTTGTGTCTCTCTGTATGCAAGACACTGTAGTCACTGGGTGTGGAAACGTCAATGATCATTCTTTTCATGGACCACGGTATCCAGTTTTCTAGCATCTATCTTTTGAACTGTTGGTAATGGGGGATCCCATGTGATGTAGACTTCATCATTTTCTATGATGCTTTGTGGCTGATGTTTACAGTGTTTTTCAATATTATAATGTTTGCACAATCCCCAGTGCAACAGTCTTACCACATTATTATGCCTTTCCGTATGTAATCCCTCTGCCATTAATATGTCACAACCAGCAGAGTGGTGTGCAACTGTTTCCAATTCTGTTTTACAAAACCTGCATTTATCTGTTTCTCACATGTTCAATGGACGTTGTAAACCAATGTGTACGTAGCCCACTATCTTGGGCCACCAATATTAACCTTTCATCTCTTGGTTTGAATTCACCTCTCCTTAACCATTCTGGATTCATTCCTGATCAACACGAGGTTCTTCCAGAAGTTTTCTATACTTGCAACTATATTTATGCATTTTCCACATTTCTTGCCTTCTCATCTCGTCCTTCCCCTTATATTCTTCCTTTTGTTTTGTTTTGTTTTTTGGCACATTCAGTTGCTGCCTGATTTTATCTACTTCCAGTTTGATTTCCATTCCTGCTTGATGCCAATATGTTTCTGCTAGACTAAGCAGGGAAGTCATCTTAGATTATTCTCCTCATGTTTCAAAATGTTCATTATGTTTGGGTCTTGTGAGATCAGCAGGTATGTATGCAGTCCCATGATTGCAGATCTATACCTGTAATCAATTTCAAGGAGGCCCATCCCTCCTTCAGAACGGGGAATATATAATCTTGGTATGGACTGATTTTTATAAATCATTTGATGAGCATGAAGCATCCTTCTTGTTTTCCTATCTAGTCTATCCAACACCGTTTTGGGGCCAGTCAATCACTCCAAAACTGTATGTTAAGACAGGAAGAGCAAATTGGTTTATAGCTTGAATTTTGTTCCTAGATGTCAATGCTATTTTCAGGATTCATTTAAGTCTTCTAAAGTATTCCTTATTAAGTTTTATTCATATTTGTTCATGTTTTATTGTTGATCCTTCATCAATTCCCAACTATTTCTCCTTAGTGATTTATATAATGATATCATAATCCCCCTTATCTATGTACTAATTTGTTTATGAATATATTTATTTATTTATTTATTCATTCATTCATTCATTCATTCACTTCGCTAACCAGGTAGTTAGGCTTTTCGACAGACCCTTTTCAGCCATGGCTCAGCAAAGAGGGAAAAAGCAAAAGTAGAGAGTATACAGACTGAACTGAGATGCGTCTTATCATATAATAAGTTCTCAAAGTTCAAAGAAATATACAGCTCAAACAGAAATACAGTGAATGACAAAAACACTAATCCAAAATTGGATTTACAAGGTTTCCAAAGAAAAATAGAGAACAGCGTAACTGACTTACTGTATACTACAGTGCATCAGTCAGCATGGTGTTGTTTGCAAACAGAATAACACAGAAAAGTATAAAGGTCTTATAGTATAAAGGACTACCCAGCATTTTAAGCCATTATTTACAAACAGGAGCAAAACACATGGTTAGTAATACATATAATGTATCTTTCAGAAATGTATTTTATTTATTTTGCATTTTTTAACCGGGGGTGTCTGACTGGGCCAAAAAGGCCCTTTTTCAGCAGAGGCCCGGGGAGAAAAGCTCCGCATAGAAAAATTACAGATACATTTAGACATGATCATAAATTACATTAATGTACATGTCAACAAAGCACATATTTAAGTGATGCTGGGAAAAAAAACATTTATGTCTAGACCCTTTGGAATTGCATCAATGCAATAAGGAATGCACTTAACCATTGTCCTTAAAGCAGGTATAAGTGGATTTCTTTTAAAGATAATCTCTTAGCTCTAACTGAAATTGTTCAAGAGTTTCATGTTCTCTGAAAGTTGCAGGTAAGGGATTCCAACTGTCAAGCCCTAGCTCAAGGAATGCTCTTCCTTTTCAAGAGGTTTTAAGTTTGGATATAATAAAGATAGATTTTCCACTGAGTCGTCCTTAAAGGAGTAATTTTGTTACTTCATCAGGAGCTTGGACATTAAGGGCGAGCATACTATATTATAATACTGAATGCATTTGCAATGAAATGCTGAACTTTAGGTTCTTTTCATACATCATTCATTCCATACTCTCACAGTCATAGTTGCCTTCCAGTGTACCTTCTCCAGTACTATGAGATATACCTTTCAACTGTCCAAATTTTGTAGAATGTCCAAATTTTTGTCTAATATCTTTGGTTTGTTCCTCATAAAACATGTGAACTACTATAAAATATTTAGCAGGTTTTTTTTTGACTATTTGAGTCTGGTTGATATGGAGGGAAAATCTGTGAGCTGTAGTTCCTCTGGTGCAGGATTCAATTATCTCAGCTCTTATGTGCTGCTGTGTGATACTGAGCGAGTCACTTAACCAAACACTGCACCCAGGTCACCCCTAAAAAGGGATTGTGTGCCCAGTGCACCTACCTGGTTAACAAATGCATGTTATTATTATTATTATTATTGTTAATAATTCCCACTAGACCAACATCTATTTTCAGGAGAGCCCCATGACATCAAGGAAAGCTCATCAGTCTTTTCAGAGTGGGGCCCACAGCTGTGTAGTGCCGAGGGAGTCTACCTATTCTGCTGTTCCCCTCTCAACGACATTGAGCAAGCAATTCTAAAAATGCCTAAAATGATGGGAGTGGGGTAGGAACAAAGGCCTAAAATAGTGATAATTTTAAATATTACCTTTAAAAAGTTTGGAATTTGCTAGAATAACTTGTTTTGCATTAGCATGCATTTTCTGAAGGATATGAATTTTGAAACTCAAATATCTGTCATTGTTTAGTGACTTCAGCCCTCACTGATTTGCTACAAATCCACAGATGTTTTGAGAAACATACTACAAATATGAGACAAAGATCTGGATATTTTGGAAAAATCTGGAAAGTTGAGTGGTTTGTCAGGGGTTGGAGAGTCCAAACAATATCACAGCTGTACCTGCCACTATGGTGAAATCAGGCACAGCTTGTAGATGTACATACAGAAGTGGAGAGCAGTCTGGATGTACCGGTTGACAGCAAAGGAGGAAGACAAGGACACAGCACACCACAGAAGCCATGAGGTATGACAACAATAGATGACAACTGGTTGAGTGGGCTGCTGAGATACCCCGAAGAGTGTAGGCTGGGAAAAAAGTGTTGTGGCAGGAACATACTAGTTCCTGAGCAACTGATTAAACAAGGTAACTGATGTCCTAGGAAACAAATAGTTTTGAGTTTTGCTAAAATATAAAACTACTTTTCTGCATGAAGTACATGTGACTAGCTATGACATTTGTTAGACAAGCATTTGATGATGAAGGACTTAACAGCTCATGTGTTTTGTCTTTATCTTAATAAGCTGTACACTTGATATCAGTTTCTGAGGAAGATACTCATGAACTGTAAGGATGAAAATTTATTGGAAATGATGTGAAGTATGGCAACAGAAAGAAGCCAATGACTTTAAGAAGTGTTTTACTGCAACTGCTATGTCACAGCTACTTGTGAAATGAGTTAGTAAACTGCTAAGGAATGAGGGTGAAGATGACAATAACTTGATAACATGTTTAAACGAAAAGGATGTGAACCAGTAATGAATAAATGTAGAATAGGGGAGTGTGGGTGGAGCCTTACAGTGGACTTATGATAGACTGTGAGACAGAGTGCAGTTGTTCTGTAACAGACAAATTATGTTATTAACGAGGGAAAAGTTTAGTGGAGAAGTTAGTCATACTAGTTCCTCTTCATCTCAGTACCTTGCTTCATATGCCACTCCCTTAATCAGCAGTCAAACTACAAAATTCTGTCTTTCCTCAAAACTTAGCTGTGAGCCCCTGCAAACTGCAGACTATGTTGGTCTCTTCTGCTGTTTGTTCTTTGTGGGCATCTCTCTCTCCCTTTTTATGACCAGCCTAGTTTCTGCTTAGCCTGTCCTGGTAAGACTCAGGTTTGAAACCATCTCTGCCTTTCCTCCATTCCTCCATTTATCACCTTTCTGAAACCTCCAGTGATTAAGTCCCTTCCAGCTTCTTCAGCAATTCTACGCTAGGCTAAGCCCATCTACTCTATACCCTCCTATGCTAGACCTACCTGTTCCATAACCACTTATGTTATTCCTTCTCTTTCTCCTGACCTCCAGATTTTCTGATTATACCTCCAACCTATATTCTGATAAAATCCCCACTCATCCTTTTCTATCCATTTCCTACTTACTGTACCTGTGGTGTTTCTTCCTACCTGGCCAGCCCTGGGCCTGCTGCTCCTTCTTATCACTTTTACTATGACCTGGCTTACTTAGCTTGGATATCTGCTACTCAACAACTTCCTGCTTCAACTTCAGGTTGTCTCTACCTTCTCTTCTGCACTTCTTCCAACATATTCCACTGTTTTTTCAACTATCCTGCTGTCTGCTGCCTATTTTTTTCTTCACCATCACAGTGGCTATTCTACCTGCACCCAATTGACCTATTCATTCCTTCTTCCAAAACACTAGTGCCAGCACCATTAGGATCCTTACTGCATAGGGAGGGAGTCATTCAACCCATCTGTTTCTAGCCCAAGAGGTCTGCTAGTGGTTGGACCTTTGCAAGGCAGGGTGAGAATCAACCACTGCCAGCACCTTATTTACACTGATTAAATTATAACTATGCAGGACTTTAAGTTGAATTCTGCAATACTTGTGTCAGCGACACAGCAATATACACTATCTCTCTTCAGTGGGTTTTACCCCTCCTGCTAATGTGCTTCAAGTTTGCTGCAACCTTAGCTTGCAATTAACTGCAAAGACTATACTTGTACTGATGTCTACATGTAGATTACCATGAAATGCAAGCGTCCAGATGTGGACAGCCCATAACATACTATGATAAGATCTGAACTACCAAGGCATACTGGCACACGTAAGATCTGATGTGGACTGCCATAATACATTACCATACATATGGTGAAAAGTAGACTGTTATGACAATTTATTTATTTTATTTTACATTTGTTGACCGGGATAGTCCGACTGGATACATGTCCATTTTCAGCAGAGGCCAGGGGAGAAAAGCTCCAGTTATACAGATAATAATACACAAAAAGAGTAAAGCATGTTTTACAAACTATATTAAGCATTGACCTCATCAAGAGACTAGAAAGACTCACAGTGTATCATTGTTTAAAAAAAAAACTAGTAGGTTACAATTAACTTAAATTATAACTAAATTATAATAGTACTATATATAATGTGAAAGTAAATAAGGAGTTAGTCAGGATTGGAACAGGGACATAACCAGTGTGTTATAAAATACTGTCAGAGACTTTTTTTGAAATGGGTTAGAGAGGATTCAAGAGTAAGTTTAGCTGGAAGTGAATTCCACGTTTTGACGATGAAGTTGGCAAACAGGGAGTCTCCAGCTGAGTTGTTAGTTTTGAGTGTTTGGACCAACAGTTTGTTAGATGAGCGAAGTGGCCATGAGTTACTAAAGGGCTTGATTATGTTATTGAATGCGGGAGTATTTTCTGGTCGGTTGAGAACTTTGTACGCTACTATGAGCTGATTGAACTCAAGTAAGGAGGGCAATTCTAGCCACCCTAGTAGCTTAAGGTTTTGACAGTGGTGTGTCCTGTATATAGAGCCAGTGGCGAATCTGGCAATATGGTTGTAGCAGCATGAGAGTTTGCTAAGTTCAGATTTGTTCAGGTTAGCGAGTATAGGGGAAGCATAAAGAAGGGTAGAGAGTAAATGAGAGCGGACGATGGCAGTCCTAACTAACGGGGTTAGAAAAGGTTAATTTTTATATAGTGAGACTAGCTTCTTATTAATGGTTTTGATAGTTTGATTGACATGCATATCAAATTTGAGGTTATTGTCTACTATTACCCCTAAGAGTTTAGTATGGGCATATGGGGAAATAATGGTACCATTGTTGGATGTAATGGAAAAGGAAAGTGGGGTAGACCTAGTAGTGTGGTAAAGAGTAGTAATTTAGTTTTGTTAGGATTCAGGAGCAGACAGTGGTTAGAGAGCCAATTTTCAACTGTGTTGAATGTATTCTGGGATAAGGTTTGCAGGTTTGACGAGCAGGAGGTCATACAGATCAGAGTGGAATCATCAGCATATTGGACGAGGGTTGCTTCTGGGATGATAGTGTGAAGGTTGTTGACAAAGACTGAAAAAAGAGGGGGACCTAAAATAGAGCCCTGTGGGACTCCAAGGGTAAGGGGTAATAGGGTGGATAGTTTGTTCTGCCATAATACAGCCTGTTGTCTACCACTCAGATAGGATTGGAACCATTGAATAGCAGACAAGAGTTGGAATTAGATGTGAAAATACTAAAGGTCTTAGATGAACTAACAGTTATCTCCATTTTAGGACATCTCTAACCTTGCTAGATGTTTCCACTTAGTTTTTTCTCTCCACAACTGTTATTGCAGAAAGCCATTCACCTCATCAACTCCCAACCATATAATACCAAGGTGCCCAATTTCCAAGCATCAACCTCCTAATTTCAAGACACTGGCAGGTGCTTGTTCCACTAGTGTCTACCACCTGAAATAAAGAAAAATAGTGTTTTCCTTTAACATTTTAGTCTGTCCCTTCTTTCTGCTTTGGTAGCTAGTTTCTCACAACACAACAAACCCAATACAGCAATGAGGTGTCCAATTACCCGATACAAATGCCTCAGTTTCATAACACTGCTGGATGCTCAGTACTTCTGGTAACCAGTACCAGAAAAAAATAAAATTAAAAAAAAAATTCTCTAGCTTTAAAATGTGCATGCAACTTCTGTTATACTTCATTTGCCTCCCCTTTTTCCTTTGGCAAAAAAACTGACAGCCACTATCTCAGTACACATTCACACAGATAACACAGGTTTCAAATCCCTTAGTGTCAAAATGTAAACCAATGAAAAATAAGAGAAAGAAAGAAACCCAAATGGCTGTTATAGTTCACATCATTCAACAGCCTACTGGTGTACTTACCAAGTGTCTACGTTTCTCTGTTCACATAGCGGAGGACTGACAATGATTCCAAGGTTTTGTCTCGAGGACTCCAGGTTAAACACTTGTTCTTGTCATGCTCCTTACCTGTGCAATTCCCTACCATATTGGTCAAGGTGAGGTTCGAGCCTTTGATGGAGTTCCCTGAACATCCCAACATGCCTAAAGAGATCCATAAACTTTTTTCCTTATATAATATTAATATGAGTATGGCTGTGTTCTTCCTTTTGTTTTTAATGTCATTTACTGTTTATTTCCTGTTTGTTAGTATCTTCAGAAAGTGCTGTCATAAAATAAGCAGAAACACTGACTTACAATTACTAAATCAGCATGAAATTCCACTTTTACATAATAAATGTTCACAAAACATATATGGGACAGGCAGATGTAAATGCCTGTCATTAATATTAGCAAAATAAAAAAAAAATTCTGAGTATAAAATACTAGAAAAAGCAAACTAGAAGTTTTATAATTGGTTAATAAAAAATAAATATAAGTAATATTTAACTTGTACTGTGGCCAGCATACTAAATTCCATGAAATGTCTGTTTTTGTAGTAGTCTCACAGTTCAGACTTTAGAATTTTGCAATATTTTCCCAGAAAAATAAATAATTGTCATCGAAAATGAAGATTTTGAAAATATCATAAGAATTCCTCCCAATCCCAACCAATCCTCTGGTATTTGTGATAGAATGCAAACTAATTTTGCCAGGATAGCTGTGTGACAATAATGAAAATTTGTAGACTGATAAGTCTAAATGAGTCAGTTCAATACTATATTCAGGCGAGGCCTTGACTTCAATGGAAATGACATAGGTTCAAGTAGCCAGTGGCCCAGGCAGGGAGGAATGGTAGCGAGTGGATGATGATGGTTTGCCCATCCTAAAGGCAGCAGATGGATACAAGTCCAACTGGAAGAGTGCCAGATGGGAAAAGCCATCAGCAGTGCAGTTTATAGGAGTAGTGGAGGCTCAGAGGTACAGGCAAACCAAAGAGTGCTTCATGCTCTGCTTAGTCATCATCGCTGTGCAGGGCATGCACCAGTGCAGGGATGCATACCTCTCAACCTCAGAGCAAGAAATCTCAACAAAGTCATCAATAATTGAGGGACAAAGGCCCAAAAATATGGACAATTTATTAAATATCCCTCCTACAAACTTAGAAAGTTGCTAGAATAACAGATTTTCTGAAGGGTATGAAGTTGAAACTCAAATGCCTGTCATTATTTTCTGACTTCCATCCTCAATGATTTGCCTGAAAACCAAAACTTTATGAGGACCAGACCAAAATATGAGGCAAAAATCTGGATATTCTGTGAAAATCTGGGCAGCTGACAGGTATGCAGGGATGGAGTGGCCACTACACTGAACCTGCAAGTCAACAGAGGAAAAATGTTAGGAGCTAAGTGAAAAATCCATGCCAGTTGTGGGTGATGATATAATAGTACTGCAATCCCCACTGGCTGGAATTAAGATGAAGTTAGCAAAAGGCATTCCCTTTGCAAAGGGGAGAGGTCCCATAGGATGATGTGGTGTACTAATGTCAGACAGGACGGGGAAGAAATATGGCTCAACAATGTCCCAAAAGAGGTTTTATGGGCAAAGGCTAGTAAAGACCAAAACATTTACAATGTCATATTCAGTATGATGAGCACTGCCTCAAAGCTCTGACAGGTATCATCAATGTACTGAATGCTAAAGTTATCAGTTTCGGAGATAACTAAAACTTGTTTCCTGATAGCCCAAAAGGAGTCATTTCATTTACTGCATGAAATCACCCACCAGAAAGGTTTTTAAATTCTTTGTGGAAAACAGAAAGGAAAAAAAAGGCACATCATGAGGGGCAGGCAGCTGGTAAAGAAATGAGAAGGAATGAATGGCAGATTGCATTGGTACAGGTCATAGCCCGAGACAGAGGGGGAAGGATTAACTAATGGAGTCTCCAGAGAGAAGCTGATGCATGGACAGACTACCAAACTACATTAAAACAAGCATTAGTTTAGATAATTTTAAGAACAGCCTGGACACATTATGGGAACGACTGTTTTGGTATGATGGTATGCTAGAAGGGTATCAATGCCGTGGTTGTAATATTTGTATGTATGTACATATGTATGTAAGACTGACATAAGGAAGAATAATTTCATGGAGGTGATGAATGAAATCCTAAAAGAAGTTAAAACCAAGAAAACTGTTCCACCGATAACCAAAACAAGTCCAAAATGCTGCACACAAAAGATATAATCCAAAAGATATTTATTTAAGCAAAACGCCTATCTTGCTTTTCGTCAGTGTCATCCACTAACTTCCTCAAAAATTTAAAAAGGTGCGCCATTTCCACAATTGTTTAAATACTGAAAAGTGACGTCATTTTCTAAACAAGACAGTGCATCCAATATACCCAAACATCACAACATAAATATATGTATACTTTATCACTTATATAAAATACAGCATATACCACTGGCTTTTGACTAAAACCAATAAACATTTTGTTTATAAAATATCAAAATAAATGACATTATGAACATCATCTAACAAATCTAAAATCTAAAATGCTACAGACACGCCTCATAAAATTATCTTTTTAAACTCCTTAATTTTAAAATGCTAGCTATAGACAAAGTATCGTTAAGACCTGGATAATGGTATGCATCTAATTGTATCGGCCATACCAATTCCTTAATTTCAAGTAACACAGATTCAATACCCCCCCTGTCCTGTGACCACAACTGGTCAATTATCAAGAAGTTAAATTCATGATCCGAACATTCATGAATATGCTTTGCAAGGGCGTTGTCCAATTTAGCCTTATGGATAGCATATAAGTGCTCATATAAATGCTCTTATAATCTCCTGTCCGTTTTCCCAATATAGAAAATGGGACACGAGGTACATTTGGCTAAATAAACCACGTGAGCACTAGCACAGTTGAACCTACCCTTGATATAAAATTTGGAGCCCCTAACCATAAAAAAGGTACCCGCCTGGATGTAACGACAGTACTTACACATGTTACATTTATACATCCCTAATCTAGAAAAGGACATAGGGGTACCTGACTCCAAAATCTGTTTGAGGTTCAATCCTCTTTTGAACACTACCCTAGGTACTTGCCCAAAGTTGAACTGCAACTGATTATCGGATATAAGAAAGCTCCAATACTTCTGAATTATAGACACCACTTCTACTGTATCCGTACTAAATGGGGTGATAAAACTACTACAAACTGGAGAAACTCCCTTTACCATAGTATAGGGGGGTCTCAATGTGGTTGACTTGCCACTCAAAATGGGTGAATAAATACCTTGCGCTCTTTTTTGTCGTACCTCATTGTATAATTCCTTAACCAAATTACATGGATAACCCCTATTCAAAAAAAGGTCTTGGATGAACAAACATTCATCAATAAAGTCAACATCGCTGGCAGTCATCCTGGCTGCTCTCACATGCTGCCCCTTAACAATGGATCTCTTCTGATGATAGGGGTGATTACTCGTAAAATGTAAATAGGAATTAGAAAAGGTAGATTTACAGTGGATTTTTGCCACAAAGCATTCCTCTGATGGATTCATAGATAGGGCAACATCCAAATAAGCAATTTGGTCATGTGACCAGGCAGCTGTGAATTTAAGGAAAGTGGTTGAATTGTTGAAATGAGTCACCAAATGGACGGCCATTTCGACCCCACCTTTCAAAAGAATGAAAATGTCAACCAAGAATCGAGTGTAAAAAAGCACATTCCCTGTAAAAATTACATTAGAAAAAACAAACTCCTTTTCCCATACGGCCATCACCAAATTGGTGACGCTGGCTCCACATGGGGATCCCATAGGTATTTCAACCAATTGATACCAGCGGTTATTGAAGGAGAAAATGCTTGAATTAGTGCTGGAAAATGTCTGTAAAAGAAAAGATCATATTCTTCACTTAAAAGTAAATAAATAAATGAAATATTTATGTACAGATGAATGTTTTTAGGTGTTTTTTTAATCCCACTACCAGGACAATAAGTCTCACCTCCCTGCTAATTTTGACCATACCTCTTCCATATTTAGTATCAAAAGACAGACTAGAAGTTTAAACATTGAAATGGACTGAACTTCAAATGACTGACTAGGCTTTTTAATACATACACATTAACCCATGCACTCATATTTAGTTGCTCGTAACCTACACATCATCATCATCATCATCAACCCCTTTTTCCCATTTCTCTACATGGGGTTGGGGTGTTGTGTCATGTGTCACCATTTCTCTCGATTCAATTCTACTTTCCTGCACAGGTCTTCTCTCACACAAACCTTCCATGTCTTTGCTGGATGCCCTATTTCCTCTTGCCTTCTTCCTGTCTATCCCCAAATCTTCTTCATCAGATTGTCTTCTACTTTCCTACACATGTGCCTGAACCTCCATAATCTGTTCTCTTTGACTTTTTCGGCAATTGCAGCTACTGTGGCTTCTGCTCTGATGTCACCATTTCTTCATCTCTCTAACAGCGTATATCCTAACATCCATCTCATGCACTTCATCTCCATCAACTCTAGCTTTCTCACATTGTCTAGATTTCTGTACCATACAGTACAACTGGTCTTACCACTGTTTTTACACATTACTTTTCAGCTACATTAGCATTCTTCTGTCATATAGTACTCCTGACACTTTGTGGCATTTGGCTGCATGTCCTCTCATTCTAGCGTTGACCTCTTTATTTCAGCCAACCCTCCCACATACTTGAAGCTGTTAACCTGTTCCACTAAGTTCTCTTCTATGTCAGTTCTCAACTTTTTCTGATTTCCCCCATTTATTGCCATTATAACTATTTTATCAGCACTCCGTTTCATCCCATCTGCCTTCAGTTTTGCATTCCATTTTCCTATCTTTGATGAAGTTCTTGTTCAGACTCTGTCTGTAATGCCACATCACCTGCACACAGCAACTTTCTTGAGTTGTCCCCTTGTACCTGTTTGATAATTTAGTCCATTACCAGTATGAAAAGCTGTGGGCTCAGAGCTGAATCCTGATGTACACCCACTCCCACTTGGATCCTCGCTGTGAGTCTGAACACTGCCCATAGTTGTGTCATTGGTTTGTTCTACATATCCAGCACTAATTTCTACCAATGTTTCTGGGAATTTGAACCGCCACAGTTCTACCCAAATTAGCTTTCTTTTAAGACCTTGTCATATGCTTTCTTCAAGTTTAAATATGCCCAAAGTTGGACCCTTTCCTCATCTATAGCTTCTTCTCAACTGTCTCATTGCAAAATCAGGTTGGCTGTGCTACATCCTGATCTGAGTCCAAACTGCTCAGCTCTCATCTTACTTTCTATTACTCTGTGTAGTCACCTATCAATCACCCTCTCCATAACTTTCATGCAGGGGGACAAGAATTTGATACCTCTGTAATGTCCACAATTGTAAATGTCCCCTTTGTTCTTGTATACTGGCATTAGTAGGCTTATTCTGCAGTCATCTGGAATACTTTCTCTCCATACTACTATGAGTGCCCTCAGGAGTCATTTCTTCCCCAACTCACCCAACATCTTGATCATCTCTGCCATGACCTCATCTGAGCCTGCTTCTTTCTCTGACTTCATTCTCCATGGCTCTCTTCTTACTTTTTTAGGGTGGGCTCCTCTTCTTCTTTCATTGTAGCTGTGTCTAGGGCAGTACAGCTTCAGTGGGGTTTTCTTCATTCAGAAGTTACTGAAACTACACCTTCCATCTACCTTTGACGTCCTGTGGACTGGTGAGCAGGTTGTTGTTGGCATCCCTTATGAAGAATGTCTCATGACTATCTTGTTTATCCTTCTGTCTTTGCCTTGCAGTCAGATGGAGTTTCTTTGAACCATCTGCTGAGTCAATTTACAGACGCTGGCACAGAGCTTCAGATTCCTTACTCTTTGTTAATGCAACTGCTTGCTTAGCCTCTTTATTGGCTAACCAGTATTCCTTCTTAGCCCTATCTGTCTTTTCTTGCACTCCTTCTTCTAGTGCTGACCCACATATACTCTTTAGCAATTTGAATAACTTCAAATATGTAGTAATTTCAATAACTTCAAATATGCATAATTTTAAGTAAGGAACAAAAATTCAAAGTTCTACATAATTCAGCCACAGGTAATGTGAAACTTTTACATGTTGGGAAATCTTCAGTAAAACTGTTGTTAGAGTATGAGGCCACTTCTGGGAGAAAGTTTCCTTCAGCTATGAGGTATAGTTCTGAGAATAATCAGTTATGCAGGTAAAGTGGGCTCAGAGCCTTTCATTCATAGGTTTTCCTTCTTTGATTTTATCAGTACTACATTTTGCAAGGAAACATGATTCTGGAAACTCCTTCACAGTAGTTTGTATCCTGAACTGATTCCATGAGTGATACATAACCTCTTCAGCAATCATCCTCTCTTTTACCTAGACAGTGACAATACCCTTATTTCTGCACATCCTCTTTACTATCACCACATTTCTTAGCAGTCCTTACTTGCTCTTGCAAAATCTATTTCAGTGCAAGATCTGTAAATTGTTGCCAATTCTATTTCAAAAACAAAATAAGTTTAAGAAAATGACTGGCATGATGAGGTAGGAGTGGGATACCCATTACAGAACTTTGTATGATTAATGGCACAAACATAGGTGGGGAAAAGAATCAGCTCTATGCCTCAAAGAAAGGGTGCAGGGGCTGGGCACTGAGGTAGTAACTCTGAGCAAAGCCATAGGTCACTCAAGCAACAAGGGCCAATGCAAACAGCACTGCAGAATGAGGAATAGATACACTACTTAATGTCTCAAGCCATTGCATATCAACAACCTTAAAGCAGTTGAGGAAACGTGGCTAGAATATTATTAGGGAAAGAAACTTGCTCCCTTTTGCAAAGCAATGGTTCTGAGAACGTCCTTCCTAGTTTTTATTGCTTAAGAAAAATACTGAAATGCAATATGCTATATGTGGATGGGGTGATTACTGAGACAAAAAAGCCAAAATCAACTGTGAAAGCAAAGCAACTATTAAGCACTGACAAATACATATTTTCATAGCAAAACTGTGCAACGTACCTTGTTTCCTTAGCTGCAACTCCCCTTCTTTGATTTATACATTAATTTCTGCAATTTTCATGTTCTTGACTGAGCTATGATTTAATATTCCAGCTGTCTGTATCCTCCCTTTTAAGCACCTTCTTATCCAGATTTTTACACACATATACCACACAAAGGCAAAACCAATTAATCACGTGAAATGCTAACAATATAACAAGAAAGATGCCATAGGATTCTATAAAGGATTTTAAAGCACTCCAAATATTTTTATATGATTCTCCACCTAGCAGTTAGAAAACTCATTCACTTCACTACCCAGTCTAAAAACTTGCTTCTTTTAATGATGGTGCCCTGACCATCTATCCCCCCACACACACACAGCAAATACAGTTCTTCCTTTGTCACTGATGTTTTGCATCGTAAACTACCACAGGTTGCCAATGCAATCAATACTTTGCTTCACTACACTTTTATTGGAATTATGCATATTATATTATATTTAAAGGAGAACTATACTTCATATCTTCCACATTTTAAAATATCACTGCTGAGGAACAGTTCTTTTGCATAATTATTAGCAATGTATGCATCTGCTTTTGCCAAGCTTGATACTAAATGCTAGGCCCTACAATTATCTCAAACTTCCATTCTCTGCTTGTTGAAATGCCACCGACTTTGACAGCTACATTAGCATATGCAAACATGATGCATATGCTGCCTTAAAAACCCATAAAATGCATCCATAATTTGCTACCAGTTGAAAGAATCTACTGCAAAAAGATAAGACACAATCAATTTATTTCTTGTAGCTTTGTTTTGCAAAAGGTAGTGCAATACAAATTTTCTCAATGAATTAGTAAAATTGCATGGCTTCAGCTTTCATATATATTCTGCTAGCAACATGTTGTTCAGTAAAATTGCTGTTTTGGTAACTTATCAAATGCTAATAGACTGCATATGAACAATGAGGTTTTAACAACTCCCAGCCCCCCATAGCATCCATAGGTGAATATCATGAGCCAGGAAAAAGAAACGTACCACCTACAGCAAAACCACAATTTACTTGAATAGCTAACTTCTGCAGGAAAACCAAAAAGGGCACCAGAGAATGCTACTGCGCAACAGTGGGCACTACCACTGCTGCTTCTCATTGCAAGAGTCTACTGTTCAATCCTGGCATTTAGATGCTGACTGTATAGATATTATACATACGCTTCAATTGTTTTTGGCTTGTACTCTTGACGGCGTTTGAAAGACATGTGTAAATGTGCGTACCTTCGCTGAAGGTTGAACGTCGAGCTGGCACCTTGGCGTTCGTGAAAATCTACTGCCAATCATTAGTGGACCGGAGTTCCACTGTGGCGACCCCAAACCGGGAAAAGCCGAAAGACAACAACAACTCTTGGCCATCAAGCCTTCCTCCCTGACACGCCATGCTGACTTAATCAGTCCTCCAGGTCTGAGGGCTCAGTGTCAGCACTATACTTACACTTAGCCTTGAGGTGATATGCAGGGTGCAGTGCACAGCCACTTCAGTAATCTCCCACCAATGCCATATCCAACTGTACCTGAGTTGCTTGGGTCATAGTTAGGGCTTCATTCCCCTATGCCAATAGAGCTTGCCCATATTGTTTCAAATCTAACAGAAGTAGGTACCCAGTGCCATTTTGAATACGGTTTGTTGTGCCTCTTCATAAGTTTTTACTAAACACTAGTCATTTTGAATGATTTAATATTGTTTTAGTCTGATGTGGACCCCCTCCCTTTATGTACTGGAGCCACTATAGTGTTTTGTCATATTTCAGTTTAACCATTTAACTTATTCTAAAATGACTGGCAAGGGTTTAGCTAGCTTTTAACTAATTCTGTAAAGGAAACTATCAGATGTCACAGGAAAATCATAGGGAATTATAGGAAATGTGAGGTTGCTAGACCAGAGGTCATGTTTGCCTCAACAACAACCACCCCAGGCTCTACCAACCTTTTCAAGGAAGGCAAGGCATGTAAGTCCTAGAGTGTATTTTCGGATACCCTCTCAATTGTACAAGCGTTGTTTTAAGTCAGACAATAATCACACTGCTTGATATGCAAGGGAAATCTTATTTCAGAGCAAGGTAAGGCACTTGGTGATTTGCCAATCTCTCCATTTAGTTTTATTTATTCCCTGGTGTAGACCCAGATGTCTTTTTCTAGTGTTGTCTGTACTGTTTAACACACTGAGAAAAAGGAGATCTCAGATAATGGGATCCCTTAGGGCACAGAAATCAAGATATAGGTATCCCCTCAAGAGTCCATATAACACTGAGTACAAGGAGATTGACTTCAGCCTTCCCTGATAGCTAATATTTTGAGGCCTAAGAATCTTTTTGTTAGGAACCTCTGCAGTTTTTCCATTTTTTTTTATATGTCTAGTGACATACATGCCGAAGGGTAAGTTATATTCTGTAATGCGCCTAACCAGGGCAGTGGAACAATAACGTTGTTGGTTTTGGAAGAGATACCCATGCTTCTGAATCAAATATATGAATTAGTTATTTATTTAACATTTATTTACCAGGAAAGTTCTACTGGGGCAGAACCCATTTTCAGTGGAGGCCTGGGAAGAAACACTCCAGACTCATGTCTTTGGAATGTAACAAGAAAAATACCACAAGGAGCCAGAGGTCAATCTTGCTCAAATAAAATCAATGAAATAAGAATCACGGTGACCACCACAACTAAAAACATGTACTTTAATCCAATAAATAAATAAATAAAAACATACAATAGAGGCCTAAATAAGATTAGCGCTTTCACACAATAAGTGCTTCTTCAGATCTACTCCATCAAGAAAAATGGAGTAGATCTGAAGAAGCACTTATTGTGTGAAGCGCTAATCTTATCTTTTAGGCCTCTGTTGTATGTTTTTATTTATTGGATTAAAGTACATGCTTTTAGTCATGGTGGTCAGCTTGATTCTTATTTAGTTACCTTTGGAATATGGGAGGAAACCAGAGCACCGGAGGAAACCCACATGAATGCAGGGAGGACATGCTGACTCCACACAGAAGACATCACAGCTGAGAATCGAATGGGAGAACCTCTTGCTGTGATGCGACAATGCTAACTGCTGCACCACTGCGCAACCCAACTGTTTCCTTTTCATACCCCAAAAGATGAAATGATCCAGTCTTGTTCGGGCATGTTCAGGTGTCTCATCCTAAATGTCATCTTCTAGAATGTCCAATCTTTAATCATATCGTAACAACTGCACTGAATGGTCTCTAGGACATATGAGCATTACTGCCCCTATTATCTTAAGTACTGTGAAGTTGGCTGTGGGCTCCTTCTTGCTTCTTTGCCTTTAGCCACCTTACCACCATTCCCCTATTACCCTCTTGTCATATCTCTTGTTCTTCTATAGCTATTCCATCTAATTCACCCATGAGACAGAAGGCAACACTCTCCTATCTCTGCATACCCTATCATTCTTACATATCCAATTCTCCGGGATTACCAGTTCCCATCCTTTCTTATCACTGGCCCACTCCTCAGTTATTCCAGCCATGGTGGTCTCAATGTCAACTACTAGTGCTTCCTGCATGGGTATCTGTTGGTAGAGGGCATTGCCATGATATAACTACCTTTATCTGGTTCCTTATGCCAGACCTGTCTTTCATTATGTGCCCATACCCAGTGCTTTCTGGCTTAGATCCTAGGCCTGTCTCTTGCCATAATGTTTGGTTTTACCTCTAAAAACTGAGAAATAGACTAAGTTATCTTATATGTGTAATAAAAAAGCAAAACACCATAACATTTCTATTTCCCCTCTGTACCTCTGCATGGCCTGCTTTATTTCATTATGCATAGCTTGTTTGTAGATTTTTTACCCTTGCTCCCAGGCTGCTACCAACACCAGCAGAAGCAGTTGTGTTTTTAGCTGTAAATATGGACAATATTTCAGATAACTGACGTGACAAGGCACAAAGGAGAAATAAAATATTCTACCTTCTTAGTCTTCAGAGATACTAATGAGAATAATAAAACATAAATAATTAAAGTATTGAAATATGTGTTTTGCTTATTATGACTTGCTAGCAAGTTTACTTCTAATATTAGCTTAAATCTAGGATAAATTAGGAACTGTGTGGACCTCCAGGACTATTTTATTATTATTATAGGAGAATATATCGCTTTGCATTCATCACCCTGGAATTTCAGACTGTTAATTGCACCCGGTAGGCTTCTCTGCAGTGCATTACATACATAAGAATGAATGTACACAATCATACCTCTCAAACTCTTAGGCCAAGAAATCTAGAAAAAGCCATTAATGAAAGTGGGACAAAGGCCCAAAAATAGAGACAACTTTTAAATATTGCTCTTACAAACTTAGAAAGTTGATAGAATAACAGGTTTTTATTAACATGAATTTTCTGAAGGGTATGAAGCCTGAAACTCAAATATATGTAATTATTTTCTAACTTCAATTTGCAATGATTTGCCATTAATTTACCAGAAAACCAAATTTTATATAAAATGGTACAAAAATATGAGGCAAAAATCTAGACATTCTGCAAAAATTTGTACAGTTGAAGAGGTATGTCTGACAGCAAAGTAGCAAAGGTGCAAATGTATGCGCAACTTTGTTTTCACATGTCACTCTCCAGAACAAAACAAAAGTGTGTGTCTTATGCAACAGTTCATGGGCCAGATTCCAAGAGTTGCTCTCAGTGTGAGTTACTTTGGTGTAAGGTCTGTCAGTAAACAGGCTTACTACAGGGGTCCAGATTCAAAAACACCTGCTCTCAGCCTCCTTTCAGTGTAAGTAGTCACTTAACACTGATAGTAATTAAGTCCTTTGGATTTGGATCCCATACGTCTGCACCCTTATTAAATTATCAA
Organism: Protopterus annectens; assembly: GCF_019279795.1. Taxonomy (NCBI): domain Eukaryota; kingdom Metazoa; phylum Chordata; order Ceratodontiformes; family Protopteridae; genus Protopterus; species Protopterus annectens. The sequence goes on along the minus strand of NC_056741.1, from coordinate 796,511,825 downwards.
ATAATTAACAATACCAACTTTGCAATGCGTGGCATCCTTACACAAATGTCAGATAATGTTCAGAATTATAAAAAAAAATTAGAGAAGGCTGTGAGACTGTTTTCAGATAAATATGTCAAAGTGACAGAAAATGACTGAAGCAAGAAAAGAAAGCAGAATATCAGAATGTCATGACGGATGCAGATCGCATTCAGTGTATTCTTTAAGAAATATATCACTTATTAATTGCATTCTTGGACTTTTGGATACAATCACATGTAGTATCTCTCCTAAACTAAAGGAACAGTAGTACTATTTTGATGAAAATAAACACTTTTCAAATCAATTTGTTTAAGACAGCACCTTATGTCTGAGTTGATTTCTTAAAACTGAGTACATTTACTAGAAATCCTTTAAAACCATTTGGCTCCTTAGTACTAAATGTATATCCCAGTTAGTACAATGCTACTACAGCAAAGAAAAAAACAATATATATCCAAAGATGCATCACTTTACGCTGTTCCAATTCCATACAACCAGTAGCACAATCTACAACACTGGAACCTTTAAAAGGAATGTGCCCTGCCATGCCCAAGGGTAGTGAAACACTGCAAGGCATTCTGACATAACCCATGTGATATTCACTTTACTTAAGGATGCATTTGTTCTCTTTGCAACAACAATAATACATTTAGGACTGCTGTTTTTATCATTGATAACACTGATGTAAGACGGCTAGTAAATCAGACAGCAGCATCAATCTGTGAAGGAAGACAATAGAGTGCCCACACTCACTGGATGACCTCAGTTAACAATTATTTTGAGATGCTGATGAAGATATGGAATGACATTTGTGCATTCTACTTGGCAGCACGAGAAAACAGAACTAATTAAATAAGATTAGTAAGGTGGAGCTGTATAAACCAGGTATGTCTGATACATGCTTGCAAAACACAAACAGAATGGTCAGAGTGACTCAGACAAGCAAAATCCTGTTTGGACAGCATTGTAGATAGTGTCTATTAGAGCTGTGAGACAGAGATTAAAAATGAGAGACACCTAGGAATGTGCAGTACTTGCCTTTCTCAGACTCTGGTACCTTATCTCAATCTTTTCAGCTACCAAACCCCCAATCCCTGCTTTCATCACCCAGACTTTAGTCACTCCCTCACTTTCTGGTTGTGTCATTATTTTCTACTGTTAGAAAAAAAAAAGAATGAAAGAAAGAAAGAAAAATACAAAACTATGAGACTTTACACTAGCCCATCCATTAATTTACGAACTCCTTAATGGGATACTACCCTCGTTGGTCAAAAACTACCAGAATAAATGAACATACAATCTTTTATAAGGGGAAATATATTGCTGCAATCTACGTCCTGGAAAACAGTGACAACCTTATTCATCTGGAGTGTTCTCTGAGGTGTACATCTCATCTGCACAACTATTCAACATACACTTTCAAAAATGAATAGCAGAGATTTAAGTGCTTCTGAACTATGTGTGGTATGCATTTAGAAACTGGTAATGAGAAAATTACAAAGAACTGTCGGGCTTGCCAACCAGGATAGCCAGGTGGTTTATCTAAAGTGCACATTATGAATAAAGCAAGTGTTGATATAAATATAGTAAGCAAATAAGAAAGCTATGTGTGTAGCCAAGAATTAGTAGCACCTAATTCTTCAGTGCTGCAGACACTGATACCAAGTTAAAAGGGCTGGATCAGTACATTGACCAGCGTCTGATCTGCAGATACAACATTCAACATATCTTTGCTAGCAGAAATTGTAAAATGAAATGACACCTCCCCATTATATAGAAAATAACTACAAGAAAGACCACAAAAAGCTTAGCAGAAAAAAATGACTGCTATACAGAATGATCTGTCTTCCTCTGCTGAAGATTGATCTCTTCTGCAAACATACCCTGTGCCAATAAACTTGAAGGACCTCACCTTCACAGTTCTCTGTTGTCAAATTTCCAGTTACCAGGAAATATGTGCAGTAAAATCAGAAGCATTGGTGGTGCAGGGACAAGGCCAAACAGCAGAGAGCAAAATATGAAGTGCACTTCAGGCCTGAAAGAATGTCGATTTGTTCAGGGACAAAAGTATCTGCACAAGTGAATATGCTTTTTGCTTATTTTTTCATATCCAAAACTTGTGAATTATATGAAAAAATGTACTAAAATATCAACATTTAGTCTGCACACACAGCATGTTGGTTATAAGGGGTCCCTATCAGTTCATCAAAAAATCAGTTCATCGAACAGCATTTTCAGTTCACTTACATCGAACATGCCATTTTTTTTTCACTTTTTCCAACTTTAGTGTAACAATGGAAATAGAAAGCATAAGTTACGAGAGTTCACACACGAGGGGGTTCATGAGGCTTCTCTTGCAAAAAATAATTTTTTAAACATTTTTTTTTTTTACTTTTTTTTTTAAGTTAAGCTTCTCAACATCAGAGAGTCAATGAAGCATGGCATGGTATTCAATAAGCTGACTGGACATGGGGAAAACATATAATCTTAGTTGCCTTCTTTGCTTAGTCCCCATTTTATTAGTGTCGTACAGATGAAGTATAACTTCCATTTCTCTTGATAATGACCCTCTCTTTTTATTATAGCTTAGTCATTTAGTTGAATTTGATTGTTCATGATCTAAAAAACTTTAACACATTAGGCCTGTTTGTCAACCTTCTCTAAATTATTGCAAATTCCTAATCATTACTTCAGTCATATTCTCCATTCACCTTAGCTCCTGTAGCCTCCTCTCTTTTTGCTTTTGATATTCCCAGCTACAATGTCATCTCTAGTGAATCCTGTATTCACATCATATGTCCAAAATATTTGAGTTATGCTAACAACCTTGGATATGCAGATGATACCATCTCAATGAATGATAATAAGGAAGAACTGAACAGTGTATTGATGAAGGAAGTCTGTGTTTATTTCCTTAAGTATTGACTTCCTCAATCTTCTTCTACTCATGGAAATCTCAAAAGTGTTCTTCAACACAGCAGTTCAAAATCATTGATCATCCAGTGCATAACATTACTTCTATCCCATCTCTAACAACTATAGTATAAACTGCTGGGAAACTCATATTTTTGACTATATAGACCTTTGTTGGCAATGTGAGGTCTTTGTTCCTTAAAACCTTATTCAGATTTGCCACACCTTTTCTTTCATGGCTGTAACCACTATCTGCAGAGATCTTTAAGACAAGGGATATAAAATCTGCCACTGCCTCCACTTCTTTTCCATCTTCCCCACCTATTTACAAAGAATTGTTAATGCTAGATGATACCATTTCATTTGTTTTTATGTTGACCAACAAGACAGATTTTGCACTTTCTGCTTCTTCTTTCATGAATACACTGTTCAGTCCTTCCCAATTTTAATGGTATCATCTGCATATATCCAAGGTTGTTAGTTTTTCCCAGCAGTTATGATTCCAGCATCCAATTCATCTAGCCGGGCATTTCTCATTCGATATTTAGTACATGAACTGAATAAGTAGGGTGACAATATACAGCCTTGTTGCACTTTTCCCCCAATCTTGAATTCCAACTGTTGTTTCTTATAATGCATATAGATTCCTCAGGAGGCAAATAAAGAGACTCAATATCCCCGCTTCTCTAAGAACTTGCCACAGTATGTTGTGGCTGACACAGTCAAAGGCTTTAAAGTAATCAATAAAAAAGAAGTCCGTATTATTCTGGAGTTGTCTTGTTTTCTCCCCTGTCTGACAGATGTTTGCAATATGATCTCTGGTGCCTCTGCCCTTCTAAAACCGAAATGTAAATATGACAATTCTTGGTCCGTATATTGCTGGAGTCTATCTTGCAGGATCTTGAGCATTATCTTGTGAAACAACTGTAATTGTTTGATAAGCTAAGCATTCTTTAACTTGTCCTTTTTAGGCGTGGAATATAATTTGATCTTTTCCAATCTAATGGCCACTGTTAAGGTTTACAGATTTGTTGTCAGATTCCAGGCAGCACTGTAACAGTATAATAACGCAGAATTTTAAATATCTTAAATCCCTTCCCCAAGTTTATTTTTCTGCCTTATCTCACTGACTGCTAATCTACTGCTGACAATAATTATACAAAGGCCCCTTTCTGTTATGCCATTATTTCTATCTTATCTTCTATTATAAAGTCATGCCCTGAAGTTTGACTAGCCTGGTGGGTTATTTTGTTAACTTTCTGGCACTTAATCTAAGCTGCTACATGTTCAAACATTCATCTAATTTTGCAAAGTAACTTCTTGTTGCATCCATATCACATTCTGCATCACATGTATCACAGATTTTTGTGCCAGTTGCAAGGAGGCATAAATGCGTGTTTATTTCCTTTATTATGTTAGTTACAGAAATTCTGAAAAAAGACCAGTCAATGAATTGAACCCTGCAATACATTACTTGTAACACTCCTTTCTTCACTAAGGATTTCATTTACTATTGTCCTCTGTGCTCTTACCTTGAAATTTTTTAATCCAAGTGACCACCCTGGCACAGACTCAACGTTCACCAAAATCATACATTAACCTTTCCTATGGATCTGTGTCAGCTGCCTAGCTAAGGTTCTCTGTGTACTATAGCCACACTCCATCCCTTATTTATTATTTTGTTACCTCAGACAAAGATATTTCACAAGATTAATTTAGTGGCAGTGGTAGATCATCTCTGAAATAATATTTAGACATTATATTGAGACATCTCTCAGTCAGACTGGGCAGTCTGTTCTTGGAACCTGACAAAGAAGGAAGATCACTCACCCACTTCATCTTGCCTTGTGCTAGTAAGTGACCCAACAATATGTGATGTCCCCATTCTGGGCTAGTAGTGAAGGAGCCCGAATTCTGACCACTGACACTGGAGATGGACGTTCACTTGATACAAATTGATACACTTAGTATTTCCAGATGCAGACCTCTCTGCATGAAGCACAATTTCCCTTAAGAGCACACAGGAGACACATTCATTTTGGGGTCTGGAGTTCTCTCTCTCTCTCTCCAGGTCCCCAGTAAGGCTCCCCACTGGCACAGCTGTAGAGTTAAGTCCTCAGCTATGTGTCCAAGCCAAGTCTTCTATCACTCTCATTGTGAAACGAGTGTTTCATGTCCCTGCCCCAAATGACACACGCACTCTTTGAGATTTGAGTTACACACACACACACACACACACACACACACACACACACACACACACACACACACACACACACACACGCACACACACATATACACACACACACACACACACAAACACACCCCTGGGAAAGGCTGACACAGCTTTACTCGCTATGTCCCCTTCTGCCCAGACCATAAGGCACTTTCACTGCCGTCAGATACATTAAGGCTCTTACAAGGGTACCCAATTATACTGAGTGAAATTAATATTAATACAAATGGCAATGCTGACCAAACAGCCTGGCTTTCTGGAGTTGCTACAGTGTCACCAATAGATATAAGTACTCTCAAAGGTCAAAAGTTAAAATACTCTGTAAAGGACCAGCCACAATGAAAAGTTTAAATATATTTAATAATAAATAATAAAGGAACGTGAAAATACTAAATATCTATTTACAATAAACATCAGAGTTTCAATTACAGGAAATTTTAAAAATAACACAAGTGGACAGGTTCACATAGTTACAGAAAAACAACTCAACTAATCTCACTATATTTTTCTGACTGATCTAAAGAATTATTATTAACTGGTTACTTACTAGAGCAAGCCAAGATGAAGTAAGTGAGGGGGTCCTTCCTTGTCGGGTTCCAAAAACACAGTGCAATGAGACTTCAGTCTCATCTAGTATTAAACATAATTTTTGTCCTAGATTACAGAATGACATGACAGACATCTAGTCATCTGACTTCTGGTTCACATGTTACCCCCCCATTGTGAGAAGCTGTCAGGATTTTGCACATATATGTCATTAATACACACACACACACACACACACACACACACACACACACACACACACACACACACAGACCGCTACCCCAAAACAAAACACGTGCAACACATATCTCACAAAGCCAGTGTGCCGAACAGTCACAGCCCTTAAGACTAAACAACACACCTGATACACTTGTAATAGGTGACTCTGTCGTCAGGCACACTGATGTCCCGCTCACCAGGCTGAACAAGGAGAGGGTCACGGTGAGCAGCCTGTCAGGTGCTAGGATCCGCCACATAACACAAGCACTCAGGTCACTCCAAGGCAAGTACAAATATGACTCAGTCATTGTCCATGCTGGTGTGAATGACCTGAGACGTACCTCCCTGGACTACATGAAAAGAGACATAGAGGAGCTCTCTGAGCATGTAGCCCAGGCCGGTATGACCCTGACCTTGACTAGCATCTTGCCCTCACCAAGAATGATGCCACAATATGAAGACAAGATGATCAATTTCAACAATTGGCTTAAGTACTGGTGTCATTCAAAGGGGATCCAATGCCTGTCAGCTTGGGATGATATGCTCGACAAGCCACGATGCTTCGCTAGGGACGGCTTGCACCTGACACCCCTCGGCTTTCGGATATTGGCAAAGGCTCTTGCTACCCCCATAGTGCCTTTTTTAGGCAAGGCTCAAAAGACAAACCCACCTCCGTAAGTATCACAAGGGATAAGAAACTAAGAGTAATGCTACTCAACGCCAGAAGTCTAAACCTCAAGATGCACGCACTCGAAACTCTCCTTAGCATGGAGAACATCGATATCTGTGCAGTAACAGAAACCTGGTTCTGGGCTCCCGAGGGCACCCCAGCACTACCAGGTTATACCTCATACCATGCTTTTTGGCCCCAAAACTTGGACCGAACCACAAAAGGAGGGGGAGTATCGATATTCATCAAAGATACCCCACACCTCCAGGTTGGTGGCAAAGCACGAAGCATCAGAGACTATCCATGTGCAACTAACAGTGGGTAAAACTGCCTTCCAGTTTATAGCCTGCTACAGACCACCCTCCCAAACCCAGGAACCCCACTCGGCCTTCCTGAGAACACTGGAAAATATGAAGGTCACTCCAAACACCATTATATCGGGCGACTTCAACTACCCAAACATGGACTGGGAGCATTACTCTAGCTCCAATACCCTAGCCCAAAGGTTCCTAGAATTTATAAACTCAAATGCTATGGAACAACTTGTTACCACTCCCACAAGAGGGAAAAACATACTGGACCTGATCATCACCAACATGGGGACTCTATGCTCCAGACCAGAAGTGTATCCCTCACTGGTAAGATCAGACCATAAACTAATCTCACTGGATATTCACATCCCGACCCCACCCCATGCCCAGAAAACCACAGTGAAAAACTTCTCTAAGGCAAATTTCACACTCCTCAAAACCGAGGTGGAATCCTTCAAAGCCCCCGGGCCTGTGGAAAATATGGCCCAGACTGCAGAATCCTTTATAAACGCATTCTATGAACACCTTCAGGAATGCATGGATCATGCGATCCCAAATAAAACCAAGACCCAATCCTCCAAAGGCAGACGTCCTGTCTGGTGGACCCCAGCCATAAACAAACTATACAATAGAAGGAGGAGGAAGCTACTAAATGATAGAGCAAAATCCCAAAAAGGGAAGGCATCACTGATCAGTATTAGCAGAAAACTACGGGCACACATAAAATTGTCTAAGGCCAGCTTCGAGAGAAAAATTGCACAGGACACTAAGGATAATCACAAGGCTTTCTTTAGTTATGTTAGGAACCTGGGTGGTAATTCCCAGATATGCTCAGAATTAGTCCAAAATGACAAAAAATACACCAAACCCACAGACATTGCCAACATCCTAGCTGACAGGTTCAGCAAACTTCTCCCTCCCCACCAAAGGGCAAATATCTATCCCAGCAGAGTGCTGCCCCTGACATCTCAGATGCTCAGGTAAGAGCCGCCCTCTCCAAAGCAAAAACACAGCATCAATGGGACCAGACAGTGTCCCGGGCTGCGTCCTACATGAACTCCAAGAAGAGCTAAACCCAAACATAAAACTACTGTTCAATCTCAGCCTTACTACAGGATATGTGCCCAAAGAGTGGAGTACAGCAACAGTGGTCCCTCTCCATAAAGGTGGTGCCTCAACGGATCCTGGAAACTATCGCCCCATAAGCCTGACTAGCTTGGTCTGCAAAGCTATGGAAAGGATCATCATGGACCTCATAAATAAAGATATTAGAGACCTACAGACACTGGATCCTACCCAGTTCGGCTTTGTTAAGGGCAGATCCTGCCTCTTAAACCTGGTTGATTTCTTTGAAACAGTCACCAAGGCCATTGACAGGGGAAGGTGGTCCACACAGCCTACCCGGACCTCGCAAAAGCCTTCGATAGAATACCCCACTCGGGCATTATAGATAAGCTCACCAGCTTAAATATAAACCCCTATGTCACTAGATGGATTGCAAACTGGCTCAAGGACAGAACCCACATGGTTAGAATTGCTGGAACCATGTCAGACTCCAAACCAGTTACAAGTGGTGTCCCACAAGGCTCAGTCCTGGGACCTCTCTTGTTCGGTATATATTTCTCGGAAGTACAGGCCAACACGGAAGGACTGTGGCTGACCAAGTTCGCAGATGACTGCAAACTGGACACCATAATCGACTCTCCAGATGACACAAGCATCCTCCAAAAGGGCCTCATAGAAACAGACAACTGGTGCCAGAGCCATGGCCTCAAGCTAAATGCCAAAAAGTGTATAGTCATCCCCTTTGGCAAAAACAAAGTGCCCACAAATTACCACATAGGTGGTAATCCATTAAGTACAGAAGAAGTAATTAGGGACCTGGGGACCCAAGTTGATAGCAATCTCTCATTTGACAACCACGTGGCCAAAGTGGTTAGAAAAACATTTTATATAGCCCACCTAATCATGAAGAGATTCACATCTAGATCAGTGGAGGTCATCGTGCCTCTTTACTCATCCCTCATCAGGCCCATAGTTAAGTACAATGCCCCTTTTGGGATGTACCTTACCAGACACCTGCAGCAACTGGAAAGACCCCAAAAGTACCTCACCAAGAGGATCAAAGGGCTCAAACAGATGCCATATGCTGCCCGGTTAAAGAAACTCCAGCTCTACTCAGTGGCATACAGCTTGTTCAGAGGCGATCTGTGCCTGATGTATAAAGCCATGTCCAACCCGGAATTAATGGACATGCTGCAGCTCAGAAAATCCAAATCCCATCGAGCTACGTGCTCGATAGACTTGAACCTCAGCACTGAAATAAATAGGACATGCTGGAGGGACAGATTCATAACCCAGAGGCTCCCTTCACTCTGGAATAAAATCCCAGTCCAGGTTAGGCAGAGTCCCTCACTGACTCTCTTCAAGAGGAATCTTGATGAGTGGATGGGAGATCGTAGGTTTACCCCGGGTATCACTTCTGTGTCACTGTTAGACAGAGGCACAGTATACTAACCTCGAAAAAGGGCATAGCAAAATAAATTTAAAATGGGTGGCGAAAGCCAAACACATTCTGGCTAGGCTTATAAATGCCCTAGGGCAGATAGCCTAGTATGAACCTATGAACCTATATGCATGCACGCATGTACCCACACACACATACACACACACACACACACACACACACACACACACACACACACACACACACACACACACACACACATGCCTTGCTAAGATCTGCTGCAACTCCTGGAAGTCATAAAACCATAAAACATTTACACTCTTCCTTCAGGAGCTAATAAACCGTACTTCTTAGAGACATTGCATCTCTGGCTTCATTCAAAATTGTGAGATAATGTCTTTATGGCCTAGGCCCAGTAATTTAATTTCTTACTATTTTTCAAAGTTTGAGATTAACCTCTTCTCTTCCAATATCCTCTGTTAAAACATACAGTTAAAGAGTTACAACAGTCTCTGTATTTTCTTTTTCTGTCCAGCAGGGCACACTGTTGGTACATTTTTAACACAAGCAGTTTTACAAATATATTTTTCAACACAAGCATCTGTACTAATCAATTTGATATACAAATGACATATAATTCTTTACATAATTCCAGCTAGCTGTGGTGGCATATGTTATGCATCCACTGCTGCACTTCTCCTGGCATAGCTGGCAATACCTCACATTGTCACATCTATGACCAGACTTTATTCAAAGCTGAATTTATTACTTACATCTGTTTCTAAGTCTGTAATCTAATGATCTACGCTTAGTAGCTGCCATACCTGCCAGCCTAACTTGTAGTCAGAATCAATATTTTTTTTTCTCCAGATATAATTATACTGCATTTCTTACTGTTCAAAGATAAACCACTGTTCTCACAGCAGGTATGTATCATAATTAATCCTTCTTGAATCTTTAATGCATTAATATCTGTCTGGCCATTTGCACAGAAGATTAAGGCTCCGCGGAAGTTGTTAATGAGCTATTGCCTGCAGTTAAGTGTATCGGGTTTCATTTTTCCCAAATGAAGGTGTAAACTGTGACTCTTACCAATTCACCTCAGGAGTGAAGCTTGAGAGGTGAATGCTGGAATCCATGTCAAGAACATACAATAGTTTGTTACGATCTGAGATCTGATTGTAACTCTTTGTAGTGCATAGAAATTTATCTGCTCCATGTAATACCAGTCATTCAAAAATGAGATAAAAAAGAAAACATGATGCGTTGTGCTGGATTTGAATGCTGGTAAAGTAGTTGGGGAGTGGTTGATGTTGGTACATATTTTCCGTCTGAAGGGAGCAGTTTAATTTAAAACACTGGGTGTACTTAAGCAGACAGCAGGCAGAAATGGGAATTTTAACAAAGCTGCTTCATGTGCTCCTGATGCTATTTACTGATGGGGCACAGTGCCTGTTGGGTGGTTAACAATTTGAACACCCTTCTAAGCATTGTTAAGATCTGGTCTTGTGCTAAAAAAGTGCTGAATGAGGAAGTTATTTACCAGTTTTTTTTAGCAAAATCACAGCACTCCATGCACTACAGTAATAATATAAAATGTTACTATTTTATACAATTTGAGTCACCTGCAATTTTGATAATCCAATGTTTCTTCCTATCATGAGGTTAGAAATGTTATATCTACACCTGCAAGAAGTGCTGATGTTTATATTGGTGGCTTTGCTTATTTAATATATTCTTTTTGTGGTAGTTTACCCCAGGCTGTACCTGAAGATGGTCTGCTGAGATCAGTGCAGTACCCCAGTCAAAAAATATATTAATAAAAAATAATAAGGGACCAAACACAAAACCCTTTGTGTCACAACTAGTTTATCTCATATGGTAGTACAAAGGGACCCTCACAGAGACCTGCTGTTAACCATTGCTTGACCTACTAAGTAATGTGGCCATTTATACTTAGCATGTTGAGCTTATAAAGAATGGCCTCTGTCTATAAGCCCAGTGAAGGCCTTAGCCAAATACAGTCTCTGAGTGCAGTCAGTACTTTGACCAGTGCATTTAAAATTACTTCAAAAAGATTCTAGATTTAAAAGGTACATTATCTAACAAATGCATATTTTTCTAAATTCGCCTTTATTTACATATTTAATAATCACATTAAAATTTTATATATATATATATATATATATATATATATATATATATATATATATATATATATATATATATATATATGCCAATCATAAAAAGCATACAATATGTGAAAAAGTGCAAGATAAACTTCATCTGGTACAGTATCACTACACTTATTACAATCCAAATACAACTTCTGCTTTTACCCTAAAAGTCACTATTTATCAACAGTGCAAGCTTTATAGCTAAGTCAACATGGACTTACAGAGAATCATCTTCATGATCATATCTGAAAGCAGTGGAGAGGCAAAAACAGAATATACATCATATCCATTCTTTTAGCTCTTAATACAATCTATAACAAGGTTTTGTACACCTTACATTTAGCTTCTTTAACATTCTTCTGTCATATACCACACCTGATACTCTGTGCCAGGTAGCTGCAGCTCCTCTGATTTTATCTTTGACCTCCTATTAAAGACTTCCCTTCCCCTCAACCACCCTTCCTAGATAATTGAAACTGTTAACCTGTTATAATTCTATCTGAATTGTCAGCTTCTTCTGATTTTCACCCTTTTCTGCCATTACAGCTGTCTAATCTGTATTCAGTATCATCCCATGCACCTTCAGTTTTGTATTCCATTCCACTACCCTTTGCTGAAGTTCTTGCTCAGAGTCTGCCTGCAATGCCACATCAACTGCATCTGCATACAGCAGCTTTGTTGATCTGTCCCCTCTGACCTGTTTGCTGATGTAGTCCCATCACCAGTATGAACAGCAGTGGACTCAGAATTGAGCCCTTATGTGCACCCACTCTCACTGGGAACTCCTCTGTAAGACCAAACACTGTTTGTACTGAAGTCATTGGGTCGTTGTTATAGCCTGCACTAATTCTACCAATGTTTCTGGGACTTTGAACCACTGCATCACTGCCCTAGTCAGCTTTTAAGGGACCTTGCCATACAACTTCTCCACGTCTAGGAATACCCAATTGGACTCTTTCCTCATCTCTAACTTATTTTCAACTACCTGTCTCACTTCAAACATCGGGTCAGTTGTGCTGCATTCTGATCTTAATCTGAATTGCTGATCTTACGTCTTACTTTCTACTACTCTGCATTTTCATTTATCAGTCACGTCATCCAGAACTTTCATACAATGAGACAGGAGTTTGATGCCTCTTTACTGCCCATAGTTGTGACTGTCCCCTTCGTTGTTGAACACTGGCACTAGTATCCTTATTCTTCAGTCATCTGGGATCTGTCTTTCTCTCCATATTGCTATGAGTACCCTCAGGAGCCATTTATCCCCCATCTCACTCATTATTATTTAATTCCAGAAATAACTCATCCTCATTTAAAGAAAACTTTGGAAACATTCAGTTATAGAATCAAATGGTAGCAGAGCAATCCTTTATTCACAAACTACCCCTTAACATCCTTTCATATCTTCTAAAACTCCAGTAAGATAACTATTATGATTCAGTAAATTTAAACTTCTTGCTTTGAACATATAGCTGCAGTGAAGTCTACCCAAGGACCTACATCTATTTACTTTTCATTTCAAAACCAACTGATATACAAATGAAACACACCTCTGCCAGACATGAAAGCCTCCTTTGACCATATGAGCCCAATTGCTCAGCTAAAATTCAATTCACAGTTGGTACCATTATCACAAGTAAAGCATAGGCTGGCTCTCCACCGCAACTCGCCAACATCTCCAAGACGTCTCACTCATACTTTGGCAAGATGAAATGTCTACATATACAAACAAATTTCTAGGAACTTATAAACAACTTTACCATAATAAAGCTTACAACCTAAGTAAATACTTTTCTATGCCTGATGTTACCCAAAACTTACAAGAGCACAAATAGTACCTTTTCAGTCTCTCCCAATACATAACTCCTTAGTTGTAATTTCTTTCCTTGGGCCATCCATTCAGTACCCAATTTGAAATCATTTGTCATTCCTAAGAATGCAGTTTAGGCAAGATGACATCAAACATTTTCAAACAGAAATCTAAAACTGAGTGTAAAAGCAACCTATCAAACACTTATGTGCAGTACAGGGGGAAAGTACAGTTTTGTACCTACCATAAATGTAGATGTTCGAGTGCTAATACAGCTGCAGTCATAACAGATGGGTTCTCCTGCCGTCAGGCGGGTCCTCAGTCGGCCGAATTCCAAAGTCTAGGTCCAGCGTCGGTTGCCGTCGCTTTCTTTCCTGATGTCAGTGCGACAGGGGTATATAAGACACAGCCAACGCCATTTTCTTCAGTCTTTCTTGCCCCAGATGTCAGGTGCCCCCAGAAGGAAGGCAATATATATATAAAAAAATATATATATATATATATATATATATATATATATATATATATATATAATATATAATCATGCATTACAATATAATCAAAAATCAGTAGTTGCAAGCAAATACACCATAGAAGGATAACCCAATCAAGTTGTAAGATGAGGAGTTAGCCACTAGGTCTGTACCCAGAGAGGAAGGAGGGAGGGAAACCTGGACTGCAGCTGTATTAGCACTCGAACATCTACATTTATGGTAGGTACAAAACTGTACTATGTTCATCGTGCATACAGCTGCAGTCATAACAGATGGGTAGAATCCCAAAGCTACGCACAGGGTGGTAGGCACTAGGTGGAACTGGGAGGAGCCAGAATGCCCTGCAACACAGCAGTAGCAAAGTCTGCTCTAGTTTTGGAGTATAAAGGTAGGTGGTAGTGTTTAGTGAAGGTATGCACAGAACTCCAAGTGGCTGCCTCCAAAATATCTTTGGTAGGGACTCCTCTGAGGAAGGCTGCAGAGGTAGCTGTGGCCCTTGTCAAGTGGGATCTGATGCCTGCAGGTACAGATTTACCATGAAAGGAGTAACAAAACCATATGCAGTGGCCTATCCATTTCGAAATTGTCTGCTTGGAATTTGGCTTCCCTTGAGCTCCTACAGCATAGGACACAAAGAGTTGTTCTGATTTCCTGAAAGGCTTTGTTCTGTCCAAATAGTAACGTAGCTGTCTATGGATGTCTAAGGAATGTAGCAGCCTTTCCCCTTTGTTTTGAGGATTGGGGTAAAAGGTAGGTAAGTGTATGGCCTGATTTAAAGCTACCCTGGATACTACCTTAGGCATAAATGATGGGTTGGTTCGTAGGGAAACCCTGTCCTGATGGAAGATGAGAAAGGGCTGCACAGCCATGAGAGCTTGTAGTTCCGAAACCCTACGAGCTGAGGTAATGGCCAGAAGGAAAGCTGTTTTCCAGGATAAATATTGCAAATCTGTTGAGGCAGCTGGTTCAAAGGGAGGCAATGTTAATTTTTCTAGAATGTAATTAAGATCCCAGGCTGGTATTGGCTGTTTCCTTGGAGGTCTTATATTCTTAGCCCCTCTGAGGAACTGTCTTAAGAGTGGGTGAGAGAATAAAGGTGGATCAGTGTTGTATTCTGCAGAAATGGCTGAGGCATGAATTTTGATGGAGGAAAATGAAAGTCCACTGTTCAACAGCTCAGCTAGATACTGTAATATCTGAGGCAAATTCAGTTTTCTAGGATCCTGGCCTTTTTTCTCATTCCAACCGCAAAACCGTTTCCATTGCGGAGTAAGCCTTTCTAGTAGATGGCCTTCTGGCCTCCAAAATGACATCCTGCACCTCTTTGGATAGTAGGGTCTGTTGTGGTGTTAAGGAATTTTCCATGCAGCCAGATTGAGTGTTTTCAGCTGACTGTGAAGAGTTTTGTAGCTGTGCTGAGTCAGTAGAAGAGGCATTAGAGGTAGGGTCCAGGGAGGAGTATGTGTTAGGCTCCTCAGGAGTGGGTACCAGTGTTGTCTTGGCCAGTCTGGAGCAATCAGTATCATCTTCGGTCTGTCTGCCCTTGCTTTCAAGAGCACCTTGGGCAGAAGAGGCAAAGGTGGGAAGGCGTAAACTGTCCGTGCTGCCCAACTGAAAGAAAGGGTGTCCACTCTCCAGGCCTTTGGATGGAAGGTCCTTGAGCAGAACTTTGTCAATTGATGATTCCTGTGGGAGGCAAAGAGATCTATGTCTGGCCTTCCCCATGCTTGGATTATCTTTGTAAACACTTGAGGATGCAACTTCCATTCGTGTGGGTCTGTCATATTTCTGCTTAGATTGTCTGCCAGCGTGTTTTCCAATCCTGGCAGGTACTGTGCTTGAAGTTCGATTTGCCATTCCAGAGCCAAGTTCCAAAGTGACATGGCTAGCCTGCACAGGGGGTATGAATGTGTTCCTCCTTGTTTGTTTATGTACCACATTACTGTGGTGTTGTCTGTTCTTATCAATAATTGCCCTGGATGCAGGAGGTCCTTGAAAGCTGCAATTGCATTTATCACTGCTAGCATTTCCTTTTGATTGATGTGAAGGTGCTTTTCCTTTTGGGACCATTTGTCCTGAATGCACCTGTCTGTCATGTGTGCCCCCCAGGCGTAGTCTGAGGTATCTGTTGTGATGACTTGATTTGCTTGAGGCTTGCAGAATGGTAGACCTGTGTTTGTTTGGCATGCTTGGGCCCACCATAGAAATTCCTTTTGCAAACATGGGATTATTGGTATTATTGTTTCCAAACTGTGGCTGTGTTGAGACCAAAGGTTTTTTAGGTACCACTGAAGTTTTCTCATAAGCAACTTTGCACATGGGATTAGAAGAATGCAAGATGCCATGAAGCCCAGAGCCTGCAGGATTTTCCTTGCAGTTAGCCTGGTACAATTTGCTAGTATTTTGAAGTACTGAGTTAGTTGCCCCTGTTTTTCTGGCGTAAGATAGGCCATCTGGGTGTTTGTGTCCAAGTTGGCACCCAGGAAAGTTATTTTCTGAGATGGTGTTAGCCTGGATTTCTCTTTGTTGACTGTGTATCCCAGAGAATTCAATAACCGTGTTACATAAGCCAGATGTTCCAGAAGTATGTGTTTGCTGTCCGCTTGGATTAGGCAATCGTCCAAATAAGGGTAAATTTGTATCCCTTGAAGTCTGCAGTAAGCAATTACTGATGCCAGGCATTTCGTGAATACTCTGGGCGCAGTAGATAAGCCAAAGGGCAATGCAGAGAATTGATAGTGGATTGAACCTGCAAGAAATCTGAGGTATCTTCTGCAGCTTTGTCTGATTGGGACATGCAGGTATGCCTCCTTGAGGTCCAATGTTACCAGCCAAGACTCCTTGCCCAGCATGGGAAGAAGCTCCTGTAAGGTAAGCATCTTGAATTTTGGTACGAGTAGAAATGTGTTTAGGATGGATAAGTCCAAAATGGGTCTCCAGTCGGTTCCTTTCCTTGGTACCAGGAATAGTCTGGAATAAAAACCTTGACCTTGTTCGTGAGTAGGTACCTCTTGAATAGCTTTCATGTCCATGAGCTTTGAAATTTGTATTTGAGCCTCTGCCCTTTGATTGTGTGGCAGGTTCGGCATGCCTCTCATTTTTGGAAGAGTGTGAAAATGAAATCTGTAGCCTCTGTTTATAATGTCCAGTATCCATTTGTCTGTTGTGATAATATGCCAATTTTTTGTAAATAATGCCAGCTTTCCTCCCAAGGGTGCTGCCAGCTGAGACTTGCTTGGCATGAAAAGGGGAAAGTCATTGAGTTTGTTTCCTGTATTGTTGTGCACTGTCTTCACCACCTCTTGGTGCTGGAGTTTGCCATTGTCTGCCTCTATATGATCCTTGAGATTGTCCTCTGCCCCTTGTGTGCCTGTATCTACCTCTTTGGGGCTTGTCCGTGGCAGGAAAGGACCAGTTTTTTGAAGGCCAATTTCTGCTAAAACGTGGTGGTTGAACCTGTAGAAAAGCTTTGACAGTTTGCATAGATTTAGCTTTTTCTTCCATTTTCCGTAGTATCTCCTCAGCATTAGTACCAAATAATACATCCTTTTGTAAAGGAGCATCTAGTAGTTTAGCTTTAACATGATCAGGCAAGGTTTGTTCCCTAAGCCAGGCATGTCTACGAATGACTGATCCTGTGACAGCAGCTCTACTTGAGGCCTCTAGAGCATCATAGCCACATTGTAAGGTGTGTTTACCCACTTGTTCTGCACTATGCATCATATCCTGCAACTCCTTCAAATCTGGTTGTTCAGGTTGTGACATTTTATTCCTTAATTGTGATA
Source organism: Protopterus annectens (assembly GCF_019279795.1). Classification (NCBI taxonomy): domain Eukaryota; kingdom Metazoa; phylum Chordata; order Ceratodontiformes; family Protopteridae; genus Protopterus; species Protopterus annectens. The sequence goes on along the minus strand of NC_056741.1, from coordinate 796,494,176 downwards.
ACAGAAACTGCTGATATTTAAGCATATGGAACTGACAATTTAAGGCCCTCATGGCTAGGGTGGCCGAGGTATATACCTTTTTTCCCCACCTTTCTAAGGATCTAGACTCTTTCGGAAGGTAGTGGATTCTTAGCAGTAGAGGCCTTCATTCCCTTGGGGCCTTGAGAAATGGTTTCAGGGTCAGCATTATGGCTTTTGTAAAGAAATTGGTGAGAGTTAGGAACTCTGTAGTACCTATCAGGCTTGACTGGGGCAGGAGGCAGGAATCCGGATTAAGGCAAGCCTCGAGTAAACATCATCAAGTATGTCCAAGACAGGAGGTATCGCCAGAGGTCTGTGCTGAGGTAGCAAAGAAATTCCCTAAGTCTTTTCTTGGAATCAGAAAAGTCTTGGCCTTCCCAATGGAAGTGTTCCCTCAAGGTATGCAAGCTTTCCCCAAAAGAAAAATCCTCTGGGAGAGATACAGAAGGAATGGACTGCTCTGCATCAGAATCTTCAAAAGGGGAGTACGAGTGTTCCTCTTCATCAGAATGTTCTGAAATAATGGAGCCCTAGTCAGAAGAGGGAGAATCTTCCTCCACTCTGGGTCTCTTGTCCGGAGGGGGTTGGGAACCCCTGATAAGAGTAATTAAATCCTCAGCCATTTTTAGCATCTGCTTTTTAGGCATGGGGCCTGGAGATGGGCCCTGTGCAACAGGCCTCTTGGGATGCATGGCTGATTTGGACTTAGTAAAGGCCTTTATGGAAAAGGAAGATGAGGGTCTAAAGACACCATGGGTGGAAGTGGACCTGTTCACATTAGGAGGCTCAACACTCACAGTGGCTTCGGTAGCTGTAGTCTGGGTATGGGCTGAGGCACCTGCGATCTCGGTTACAGAAGACACCACCAGAGAAGTGTCGTCGGTAGTCAGGGGCTGCGTAGGCGCCTCACTGAGAACCGGACCACGTGTAGCCGGTTTTGGCATGGTGTCGGTGGAGACCGCGGACCTCGCGTGTCGGTCTTTGTCCTTGCGTTTTTTGGACAAAACGGTAGTCGGAGTCTCCGACGACATTTTATAATCAAAAGCTTTACCAAAAAAGTGCTGGGCGAACTCTGCCCGATGCTTAATAGTGCGTTTATTGAAAGTAGCGCAAAAGCGACAGCCCGAGATGTCATGGTCTGGGCCTAAACAAGGTATACAGAGGGAATGGAAATCCTTATGCGGTATTTGCTTCCCACAAGAAATACAATTGTTAACTTTGTCTGACATCAGTCTGAGGCAAGAAAAGTTTCCCCAACGGGGTACTTAGCTTTAAAGAAGACTTCGGTTTCCAAATTTTCGTAATTTCAGGAGCTGGCCGACCGGCACTTGAGAACTGCTTCTGCTTCGGGCACCGCACGGCAAAAAAGACTGAAGAAAATGGCGTCGGCTGTGTCTTATATACCCCTGTCACACTGACGTCAGGAAAGAAAGCGACGACAACCGACGCTGGACCTAGACTTTGGAATTCGGCCGACCGAGGACCCGCCTGACGGCAGGAGAACCCATCTGTTATGACTGCAGCTGTATGCACGATGAACATCCAACCCTTTCTGACTAGTGGAACTATAAGTATTGATGTAAGGTAGGCGTCTTAACATTCCCACAATGATGAACATTTTAACAACTCGTCTACGAATAGTTTAATCAGTGTTGAGGTGAGATCACCTAACATAGTATTTAAAAGCCAATCATTCTACATTATCAATTTCTTGCTATGATAAATCCAGCTCCTTACAGGGGAACCAAACATAACTTCTATTTTGGAACACCTGAATCCACATGCCAATCAAACCCACATCTAAACCATCCAGTAAACTCTTACACCCCTTTTTCCAAACAAGATCCAGACTTAATTAATAACCAATGAGACAGGGGTTATTCCCTATGCAGGTGGCTACCTTTGATCTCACATTTCCTAAGGAGGGTGTGCAACATACACAGGGGGCACACTGCATTAGCCTACACATTTCCCCAAAAAGCTAGAGTGGGATGCCAAGAGGGGCTGTCATCTACTGCAAATGGGAATTCTCCACACAGTTAGATTTCCACATATCTGGAACCCCAACATCTTGGATGAGGAAAGGAGCTCATTCCAATTCAATGTAGCAGTATCTCACCACTATAATGTCTGCACCACTTGAACTAGGAGATTCTGCATCTCATCTTCTCAAAGGACACCAACCAATTTACAGCAGCATAAACTGAAATCATACCATAAATTATTCTCAGTTTTTTATGTCAATAGTATCTCCACATAAACATCTATATACCATAAAAAAATCAAGGCACATCTCCCTTCCAGTCACATTCAAACGTGCTTCTACAGTTCTTATGTCAAAGGATAACTGTAAAAGAACAACTCCATTCTTTCTTCTTCAAAAAAGGCACGCCCCCTAAAACTTTCTAAATTCAGGAGAGCTCTACATATCCAGGTTACGGTGAGGGAGTTCAAGTTTCTAGAATAATCACTGATATTGCAACATAAAAAAAATCTAACAATTGTTTTTAATAATATTCCTTATTCTTAAGAAAAAATATCTAGTTATGATAAAATTGAACTGTGTTTCTATAATAAACATTGCTAAAACACCGGTACCTTACATATGTTCAGTAAAAATTGATCAGTTGTTAAACATCAAAAGATGACTGTCTCTGTCCTCATAGCTCATTTCAGTTAAGCTGTATATAATTATGGTAAAAAGTCAAAAATAAACTAGGAGTCCTGACAAATTAATTGTAATGTTGAAGCTTCATTACATCAGCTGTGAAAATATCAGCAGTCACTTTTCATGTTGTCTCAGATGTCAAGCGAAGTCAGAATAAAGGGAAGAGGTGAGTTTTTTCCTCAATGGTTTGCCCTTGTGTAGGCAGAAAGTACAGTTGTGTACACTTACCATAAATGTAGATGTTCGAGTGTCTTCACTGTTGCAGTCATGACTGTAGGGTTCTCCCCTGCCGGCAGGCAGTCCTCGGTCGGCCAGAATCCCAAAGTCCGGGTCCGGCGTCGGCTGCCCAGCCATGCTCCCTGACGTCAGAGCGCCAGGAGTACAAAGCTGACAGCTGACGCCATGTTCTCCAGTTTCTCTTGCCCCAGATGTCAGGTGTTCCAAAATGAGTAAGATCCCATACCCTTTGCAAATACACCTCAGAAGAAGGGTGAAGAAGGGAACCACACAAAGGAGAAAATAAGAGGGGACAGGAGGGAGGGTAACCCAGATTGCAACAGTGAAGACACTCGAACATCTACATTTATGGTAAGTGTACACAACTGTACTATGTTCATCGTGTTTCACTGTTGCAGTCATGACTGTAGAGTTGAATCCCAAAGCAGAATAAAAGGGAGGTGGTCATAAAGTAGAGGGGGCGGCTAAAAGGCCCTGCAAGACTGCAGAAGCAAAGCCTGCCCTAGACTTAGAGTAGAGAGGTAGATTTTAGTGCTTGGAAAAAGTATGCACTGAACTCCAAGTTGCAGCTTCCAAAATGTCTTTGGTAGGAACTCCCCTGAGGAAGGCAGCTGAAGTGGCAGCAGCTCTGGTAGAGTGAGTCCTTATACTCCCTGGGATTTGCTTTCCATGGTGTGAATAACAAAATATGATTCCATGAGCAATCCATTTAGAAATGGTTTGTTTTGAAATGGCTTTACCTTGGGAACTTGAAGCATAAGAAACAAACAATTGTTCTGATTTCCTGAAACAATTGCTCTGATTTCCTGATGTCCTTGGTTCTGTCCAGGTAAAAACATAGTTGCCTGTGTACATCCAAGGAATGCAAGATCCTTTCCCCCTTATTTTGAGGAGTGGGGAAAAAGTTGGCAAGTGAATAGTTTGATTTAAAGCCACTTTGGAAACCACCTTAGGCATGAAAGTAGGATTAGTCCTTAAAGACACCCTGTCTTGATGAAAAATAATATAAGGTTCCACAGCCATGAGAGCTTGCAACTCCGAAACTCTCCTGGCAGAGGTCAGAGCTAACAGGATGGCTGTCTTCCAAGATAAAAACTTGATGTCAGATGTGGCAGCAGGCTCAAAAGGAGGTAAGGTGAGCTTTTCCAAAACATAGTTGAGATCCCAAGCAGGAATGGGTGGAGATCTAGGGGGCCTTAAGTTCTTAGCTCCTCTGAGAAACTGTCTCATGAGCTGGTGGGAAAAGATTGGAGGGTCTGTATTATAATGAGCAGAAATAGCAGAGGCATGTATTTTTATGGAAGAGAAAGAGAGACACTTATGTAAGAGGTCTGTCAGGTAAAGTAAAATCAGAGGAATGTAAGGAATAAGAGGATCTGAATCCCGAGCCTGCATCCAGGAGCAAAATCTTTCCCATTTTCCTGCATAAGATTTTCTAGTGCTAGGACGTCTGGCTTCTAAAATGACATCCATAACCTGCTTGGATAGGAGAGAATGAATCATAGACCCTGGATTAACCATGCCGCCAGGCTGAGAGTTTTGACATGGGAGTGCAGAACCTGACCCTGGTGTTGGGACAGAAGGTTCGGAGTCTGTGGTAAAACCCAAGGGGGCTCCAGACAAAGGTTTTTCAGAGTTGGGTACCAAAACTGTGGAGGCCAATTTGGGGCCAGCAAGATTATCATCTTGGGCTTGTCCTGTTTGATCTTTAATAACACCCGTGGAAGAAGAGGTAGAGGCGGGAAGGCATACCCAGAGAGGTTTCTCCAACTGAATGATAGTGCATCCACTTTCCAAGCTAGTCCGTGGAATGTCCTGGTGCAAAAAATCTGTAGTTGATGATTGAGGTGGGATGCAAAGAGGTCTATGTGAGGACATCCCCAGACTGCTGTAATCATCTTGAATATTTCGGTGTCCAGCATCCATTCATGTGGGTACGACAGGTTTCTGCTCAGACTGTCTGCCAGTAAGTTTTGCTTCCCTGGTAGAAACTGAGCTTGAAGGTCCAGTTTGCAAGCTAGAGCTGTGTTCCATAGATTCATGGCTAGTCTGCAAAGGGGATAGGAATGAGATCCCCCTTGCTTGTTTATGTACCACATAACTGTGGTGTTGTCTGTCCGTATCAGAAGTTGTCCTGGATGTAGAAGATTCCTGAAGGCCAATAGAGCCTTCTGAACGGCTAACATTTCCTTTAAGTGCTTCTGATCCTTTGTCCAAAGGCCCTGCAGACAGTTGCCCTGAAAATGGGCTCCCCATGCATAATCTGAAGCATCCATGGTTAGTGTCTGAGTGGCTGGAGGCAGACTGAAGGTTTTTCCTTTGTTTAGAGTACATGCCTTGGACCACCAAAGGAATTCCTTTTGAAGACAAGGCAGGACGGTAATCTGTATGTCTAAACTGTGGCAATGCTGAGACCATACACTTTTTAGGTACCACTGTATTTTCCTCATATGTAGTCTTGCATATGGTACGAGAAGGATGCAGGAGGCCATGTAACCCAAAGCCTGCAGGAATTTCCTTGCAGATAGCTGAGTTAATGTTGCCACGGTTTTGAAAGTTGAAGCCAGCTGTAATTGTTTTTCATATGTCAGAAATGCCATTTGGGTTGTTGTGTTGAGAAGAGCACCCAGAAAAGTTATCTGTTGTGATGGTGTCAAATTTGACTTTTTTATGTTTACAGTGAATCCCAAGAACTTGAGAAGATTCTGAACAAATTCTAGATGCTGGAGTAAGACATCCTTGCTGTCTGCCTGAATAAGACAGTCGTCCAGATAAGGGTAAATTTGAATTCCCTTGAGTCTGCAATAAGCTATTACTGGAGCCAGGCATTTGGTGAAGACCCTGGGCGCAGTAGACAATCCAAAGGGCAGCGCAGAGAATTGATAGTGCCTCGATCCGGCCTTGAACCTGAGGTATTTTCTGCATTCCTGCCTGATGGGAATGTGTAAATATGCCTCCTTTAAACCCAAAGTTACCATCCATGCATTTCTGGTCAGCATTGGAAGTAGCTGCTGTAGAGTAAGCATCTTGAATTTTGGTATCTCGAGAAAAGTGTTCAAGACTGACAGATCCAGAATGGGTCTGCATGAATTTTGCTTTCTGGGGACTAGAAAGAGCCTTGATTAAAAACCTTGTCCCATCTCTGAAAGTGGAACCAGTTCTATGGCTTTCATAGCCAAGAGAGCTTCCACCTGGTTTAAGGCCTCTAACCACTGATGTTTTGGAAGATCCGGCCATCCGCTTGGTCTTGGTAGGGTATGAAAATGGAATTTGTAACCTCTTGAAACCACATCCAGAACCCACTTGTCTTGGGTTATATGAGTCCAATTTAGGTGAAAAAGAGAAAGTTTTCCTCCGAGAGGGGCTTCCAGGCAAGAAGTTCCTGCAGCCCAACAGAGGGAGTCATTGAGTCTGTTTTCTATGAGCTTGCGACCTGTCCTCTCCTCCCCTAGGGGTGGAAGCAGTCCACTGTCTTGGTCTATAAGAGGCTTGCGTTTGAGGCCTTCCTCGGGAGCGTCTGTATCTACCCCTCTGAGGCCTGTCAGAATTGGGAAAGGACCAATTTTTAGTAGGCCAATTCCTACTAAATCTGGGTGGCTGTACTTGTAAGAAATCTTTAACCATTTGCATGGATTTTGCCTTGTCCTCCATCTTCTTTATCACCTCTTCAGCTTTAGATCCAAACAAAACATTATGCTGAACAGGAGCATCCAATAAGTTAGCTTTTACTTGATCTGGCAAGTTTTGTTCCTTTAACCACGCATGCCTTCTAATGACTGTGCCAGAGGCAGCAGCCCTACAAGAAGCCTCCAAGGCATCAAATCCACAGTGTAAACCATGCTTCCCAACTTGTTCAGTGGCATGCATTAAGTCATGTAATTCCTTATCATCTGCACAGGCGGAAATGGAAGTTAACTTTTGTTTTAAAACAGACAGAAGAAATTGCTGGTATTTCAGCATATGAAACTGACGGTTTAAAGCCCTAATAGATAAAGTAGCAGAAGTGTACACTTTTTTGCCCCATCTTTCTAAAGATCTAGAATCCTTCTCAGTGGGAATGGGGTTTTTAGCAGAAGCTTAACCCCCTTAGGACCCTGAGAAATGGTTTCAGGATCAGCAGTAGGATTCTTGAATAAAAACTGATGGGAATCAGGAACCCTATAATATCTGTCTGGCTTAACAGGAGCTGGAGGAAAAGAGTCAGGAGTTAAGTTAGCCTCCGAAAAAGCATCATCCACAATATCCAAAATAGGAGGAATAGCCAGGGGTCTATGTTGGGGAAGAAGAAGAAAATCCCTAAGTCTCTTCTTAGATTCCGAGTACTCCTGTCCTTCCCAGTGAAAATGTTCCCTCATTTCATGCAAAGTTTCCCCAAAAGAGAAATCCTCAGGGGGAGAAGCTCAGCATCAGAATCCTCATAAGGAGGGAAAGAATATTCCTGGTCAGAAGAAGAAACTGAAGAAACAGAAGCCTGATCAGAGGAGTCATAATACACTTCCTGCCTTGGCCTTTTATCTGGAGGGGGATGTGAACCCCTAATCATAGTAAGTAAGTCTTCAGCCATCTTGAGTAACTGTTTCTGAGACTTGGGTGCCGGATCAGAAGAGGCCTGGACTGCAGTCATTGATTTGGAAGGAGTCTTTACCTTTGTCTTTGGCTTTGCCTTTATTAGAAGCTGAGTAGGCCTGAAACCCCCTTCGGAAGCCGGTACCTGCACAGCGGCTCCGGACCTATCCGAAGGAGCATTGTCCAAAGGTCCTGCAACAGAAATATTCAAAGGCCTAGTTGGCTCCTCGTGGGAGTCCATTTCGGCCATCGGTTCCGAAATGGCTGACGACAGGGGCTGCAAAAGCGCCTCACTGACGACGGCCGAACCTGAAGCTGGCTCTGCTTGTACAATATCGTCTGATTTGGACCTCGGAGGCCTGTCTTTATCCTTGCATCATTTGTGAACTCCGGTAGCCGGAACCGTATCCGACGACATTTTGTAATTAAAACGCCTACCGAAGTAATGAAATGCAAAATCGTACCTTCGTTTAATTGTACGTTGATTGAATCTAGCACAAAACCGACAACTAGCTATGTCGTGGTCAGGGCCTAAGCAAGGAATACAGTAAGAATGAAAATCCTTATGAGGTATTTGCTTCCCACATGAAATACAATTATTAACTTTTTCTGACATCGGACTGGAGCAAGAAAAAAGTTTCCCCAACGGGGTACTTAGCTTTGAGTAGGAGAAGAAAGTCTTCGGACTGAAGTACGATTAGAAAAAATTGTCAGGAGTCAGCCGACCGGCACTTGCGAACTGCTATCACCGCACGGCAAGAAAGACTGGAGAACATGGCGTCGGCTGTCAGCTTTGTACTCCTGGCGCTCTGACGTCAGGGAGCATGGCTGAGCAGCCGACGCCGGACCCAGACTTTGGGATTCTGGCCGACCGAGGACTGCCTGCCGGCAGGGGAGAACCCTACAGTCATGACTGCAACAGTGAAACACGATGAACATCATATGTCGGGAGTGCCTTTGTGTAAAAAAATATATGATATATGTGTGCGTGTGTGTGTGTGTGTGTGTGTGTGTGTGTGTGTGTGTATGAACTGAGTTTGTTGCAATAATTTTTTGTGGTTACAGGATTTTGCATTTTTGACATGTTTTCTAATAATATTATGAGTATTGATTCAGACCATGGCTAGAAAGGACTTTATATAAAGACTTCTCTGTTTAAGATGAGAAAGCAAAAATACGATGCCATTTGCTTAAAAGTTTGCTGGTGAGTTTAAGTATCAACTTTATATGGTGCTGTCATAAAAGTAGGCATGGAGAGGGTATTACATTTCTCCTATGATCCCTTTGTCCCATGTCTCACAGAGTAAATTCTCTGACAGACACAAGAGTGTTATTAACAACAATCTTGCTAGTGCATAGGTTAATAGAAGGTTACTAGGCTATTGGTCCTAAGGCCTTTATAAGCCTAGCCATGTTATACCCTTGTTCCCTTATTGACCAGGTTGTATGCTCTATATTTGCAGTGTGAGTCTATAATCAGCACTGACTGCCCTTAGCTAAGGGGGGCATAGATGACACCCCTGGGGTAAATTTATGGTCTCCCATCCAGTTGTCTAAGTTTTGCTTAAATAGGGTCATTGAGAAGCTCTGTTTTACAAAAATTGGGAGTTTGTTCCACAGGAGTGTCAATCTCTGGAAGGCATATCTGTCTTTCCAGCATGTCCTGTTAATTATCTAGTCTTTAGTCAATTATGCAGACAGAAAAGTCACAAAAGCTCATGGGCTAAAGGAACATTTTGCCTTACTAGTGGCATCACGCCTACTGGACAGGATTGGACACATGGCTACTCAGATTTTTATTTAATTTTAATTAATTCCCTTTTTAAATTAAATATTGCCATTTGAAATCCCCAGTTTCTAGAAAGAAGTTATCAGTGCACAAAAGTCACACTTAAGCATGAAAGAGGCACTTGGAAGAAAACAGAAAGTCAATTATACTAAACTACTTTTTCTCTGGGCTGCCCACACTTCTGTTTACTTATGAAACACAAATAAGAGTGTTTCCAAAGTTAAAATTTGTTGAGCTTCTGGCATGATTCTGGGCTCAAGTACCTGGATAAGCTTTCGCATTCATGGCATCCCACAAATGATAATGCAGGTAAGCAACATGATTACTGTTTGCATAAAACAAAGTTGAAATGTATTACACTGGCTTTATTTTTTCATCACAATTGGACATTTGGTATGCACACAGTAAACACAGAGGATATAGTTCAGTAAAAACATTAAGTAAAGTGAATATATTTGTTCAGTACTGGGGTAGTCTGGGAATGAAAATGACAGACCCTGCTTTTGTTTGCTAACAGTCATTCTTATGGTTTTCTAGCATTAGTGTGTATTTGTGTGAAGCAAAATGGAATACTTTACTGTGTCTGTTGTATAGGTTGATACAGTGATCATTACTTTTTATATGAGTCAGACATTTGAGGTGTACACAATCAAACTGTCTATAATTGTTGCATATAGTGGCTGTCTGAGGATGAAAATAACTGACAGTGATGTTCAGCAAGTTAAAAAAGCCAGTCTGTTTTTTCAGTGCTAGTGTGTACTTGTGATAAACAAGTTAGAATACTTTGCTGTGACTGCTGTGTGGCTGTGAACAAAAATTTGATCTACATCACTGTGCCCATTGTTATTTTTATCACAGTTAGACATCTATGGTGTATACAGTCAACAAACTGTCTATAACTGCTGGGCATGGGAGCTGTATGCAGATGAAAATTACTGATTCAGCTTTCATCTGATGAGGTTAAACAGTCACTGATGTTCCTTTATTTTACTAGTGTGCATTTGTTTGAATCAAATTGGATACTTTACTGTGGCCATTTTTGATTGCAATCAGGCGTTTGAGGTTTGTACAGTCAAAATGGTAGTAACTGATGGGTACATTGACTGTGAATAACAGTCAACTACTTGTGTTGTTTGATCACAGTTAAGCAGTCACTGATCTGTTTTGGTAGGAGTGGTGTCATAAAATGTACTCGGTTCACTGAAACTAGGGTAAAATAATCACTGATATTTATTTATTTATTTACATTTGTTAACCGGGTAGTGTCCAACTGGGTTGAAAACCCATTTTCAGCAAAGACCTGTGGAGAAAAGCTCCACAACAAAAAGAACATTATTAAGGCACAAGCAATAAACTTAGTATAAGTAGTACATTGCTAACAATATGTTATCTCTGTTTCATTAGTTGTTTTATTTAATTAGAAAGCCATGGTAGCTGTTTGGATTTTTGGTGAATTTTTCCTGAGGGGGCCAAGATTATTTAATATTTCAAGGAATTTGTTATTGAAGTATTCTACAGCTTGAAATAGTTGCAGTTTTTTTAATGGGGACTAATCGCAGTTTTGTAGTAGTAAATTGAAGGTGTCAGAGGAGAAATATTTTTGCTATGTGTGTATTTGTATGAGATACTGGTTTGGATATGTATTTTCTTCCTAACTAGAAATGTAGGGGCATGGTCACTTACTGTTACTGGTAGACAGCCTGCCTGGTACACGTGGTTTGGTTTATTGGTTAAAATCCAGTCTAGTAGTGATTTTTATTGGGGTGTTTGTCAATGTGGGTGGGGTAGTTAATAATTTGGTTGAACTTGTATAAGTTTATAAATGAGGTAGGGGAATTGTAGGAGCAGGAGAACCAGTCTAGGTTGAAATCAACTAGAATGATTTTTTTTGGGATAGAGAAAAAGATGACCAGGATAGGAGGGATTCTATGCTGTGCAGGTTGTTGCCTGGTGGTAGGTAAATGGCTATGATGTTAATGGATTTGTGACGATTAATTTGGAGGCCAGTGATAAGGAGTTCCACGTGAAAGGTGTCTGGTGGGGAACAGATAAGTTTTACTAGATTAAGTGATTCCTTAAACATAACTGATACACCCCCACCATGTTTGTTTATCCTGTCCTGTCTTATAATATTGTAACCATTTGTAGTAATTTCAGAGTCTTTGATGTGGGGCTTTAACCAGGTTTCAGTTAAGACTGCAATGTTTGGGGAATAGGAGGCGAGGGTGGGATGGAATTCAGGTAATTTGTTTGCAAGACTTCTGAGATTAAAGCATGTAATGAGAAGGTCAGAGTTACCAGTAATAGGTAAAGATGTACAGGTAGTAGTGGCTGTGAGATTGTGGGTGGATGCAGAGGAATAGGAGCTTGGGGATATTGGGTAGGTTACATGGAAGGTACAGATGGGTCCAGGACTGGGATGGATATCTGATTGGAGTTTTAGCTTTATTAGAGAGTACAAAATTAGGTGCTTTAGTTTGGTTATAAGTTGGTTATACCTGTAGAAGGACAACAAATTGTTATATGTCTTACAGGGAGGACATTAGTATTGAATCTAGGGTAAGTCTTGGTAATGATAAGGTTTGCATGGGAGGTGTGGTGAGGTGTATGTGAGTGTTGGGGATGAGTGCTTGGTGAGTGAAATGATGGGGGTTGGTAGCATAGTAAGCAAGGAGGAGGATGCTTGATAATAGAGTGTAGGATAGCAAGCAGTTTTGGCCTTTTATTCTGCTTGGAGAGTGGGTGTGGAATCAGGAAGTGAGGTATAGGAAAGTAGAGTGTAGTATGGTATTGTGAGAGGTTGAGTCTAGGTGGGGTTAATGGGGAGGGAGTTGCATATAAGAGTTGCAGTTAGAGGGGTATGATTAGCTGAGGTGGGGATGGAACTGGATTGGAGAATTGTACTGGGGATGGGGTGTGCTTAGGTATAAAGGAAATGAGGAAGGGGTGGGAATGAGGGTAGGGTAGAGCAGCAGAGCGAGCTGGCCTCGGGTAGGAGTGAGTCAGACAAAAAAACAATCATTCAATCCACGGACTGGTTGTAGGTATGTCTGTTTGGAAAAAAGGTACCTTGTTTTTTTTTTTTGAATATATGCAGGACCTTACAGAACAAAATTATATCCTTATTTCATACAATGTGCTGTTTAGCCAATTCAGAAACTTTGTTGTCTGTATTTGTACTTACTTTAACTTTAGTGTGTTTGGCTTAGCTGGGAGTCAGGAACCACTACTAAAAGAGTATGTGAATGTATATTAAGGATTTTTTAATTAAAGAGTACAAGAAATGTTAGCTTGTTTATTGGGGGGGGGGGGGCAGCTGCCGTCCCTGGCCTACAGTTAACAAAGTACCCTATGCACTTAATACAGGGATAAGCACAAAATACTGTGGAATTCAAGTGCACCTACAATGCATTTTTAGTCCTTTTTCCTTCAGGATGATTGTTTCCTTTTATTGCTGACTGGCCAGGTTCATGTAGTTGCTAGACCAGGTAAAAATTGCCATGGACCAGTAGGACGGGAACAGCTGAGCAACCTGTTCGCAGGGGCTGTGGAAATCTAAAATAAGAATGGAGAGTAAGAAACAGCTGCAGTTAGTAGAGTCACTGAAGAAGTAGGAGGGAAGTACAGGAGAGACAGAATACCATAGGTGAGCAATGCAAGCTTTGAATGTGAAACAAAAACTTTACTATCAAAGTTAAGTGCAAGTCTAACATTTAGTAGAAGTTTAAAGCATACCAATGAATAAATGCAGCACAAATAGACCAGAGAAATACTAACATATGATATGGAGTACGTATGTACGTGTTGGTGCGGGTATTGCAGTTATCAAAGAGCAGCAAGATAGCCATGATTCCTTTCACTTTCCACAACAGTCAAACATCAGCATCATAAATGGCAAGTGTATGCTTGGCAGTCCAGGCAGATTAGAGTTGCATCTCACAATGATTGGTTCTTTGGTTGAGTGACTGACTGTGGTTCCTTCTATATGGGGTTGACATGTCCTCCCTATCTCTCTGTGAGTTTGCTTCTGGTACTATGATTTCCTTCAAAATTCCAAAGACATGCTGTAGATGTACTGGGATTCCTCCAACCGGCCTCTTGATAAGCATATAGTGAGGCAGTATGTATGTGCTTGCATATGCATGTGTGTGTGTGTGTGTGTGTGTGTGTGTGTGTGTGTGTGTGTGTGTGTGTGTGTGTGTGTGTGTGTGTGTGTGTGTGTGTGTGTGTGTGTGTGTTTGTCTGTGTATATAGCCACATCTTTAGATTGCCATAACTTGCCAGGGTACTTACATATTATCACAACCCCATTTCGAACAAGAGCAACGGGTGTTTTCCAAGCCGTATAGCAGTTTCTCCTGTTTGAAATGTCATTGCGAAAAGATGGAAGTGCTGCTTTCTTTTTTTACTTAACAAAAAGTATTGTATTGTTGCCCATGAAACTCACTCAATGAGTATTATCGCAGCTATGTTTCAAACAGGAGAAACATCTCTTTTCCAAGCCATACACCTATTTCTCCTGTTTGCAATCTGCTTGTGATAAGATGTAAATACCATTACATATTAGATTCCTTTCAAGGTATAATTATTTCAGTTCAATGGTAACAAATATTATATATGTTTTTTGTGATATTCTGCTATCCAGTAAATGAATAAAACTATAACTAATAATATAGGTATGCTTTGCAAATAGATGGGGGACAAGGAATATAAATGGGCTGCTGACACACTGACTGATTAGTAAAGCACCTATGGTACATAAAAAGAGTACTTTTAAAACATTTGGCAGCTTTGGTTATAAGTATACTAATTTCATGTACATCGTTGTAAACCCTGACTTAAGTAAACTATGTTATGGTAACAGGATGGCTATCTATGGTACAGTACCAGTTCTTTATTTGACAGTTTGTGAATGTCAGCACTTTAATGAAAGGAAAACTGTTGTAGAACACAGACACAAAGGGAAAACTGTTGTAGAACACAAATACAGATGTGTTTTTGGGTACTCCTCTTCCTGCCTCATACACAATGTGACAGAGTAATAATTCATAGTTTGGACACCCCTTTTAAGATTAACATAAATATTTTCAGCAAAACATAAGGAATTAACGCAGGTTGGAAATCTGGTTGCGATAATACATAAGTACCTTTGCCAGAGGCACAGACAGTATGTGTGTGTACTGATTTTATTGGAGAGGACATATATAACTATTCTGGTTACCACTAAAAACAGAATAGTTAAATAATTACCTTTTAAAAATAAGGCATAAATATATCACAGAATATTTACACCCTCAGAAACTTCTAGGTGCCTGGTGACTTCCAATGACTTTAAAGGAGATTTTGACATAGACTGGTGGGGATAGTCACATTTTCTACCTTTGTCCTGGGCTCTAGCTACTCTAAAACTTGCCCTGACTCTACCAGTATCCAAGTCTCATGCACGTTGTTGGATTCTTCACTTTACAGTTCAAATTCCTGACCTCCTGTCAACATGAACAAACCTATTACAATTTAATTTATTTATATCAAATAATTAATGATTCATTGAATTATCTGACAAGTCAGTTTGATGGTTTAACAGAAAGAACAAAAAATAAAATTTACACATGATTCAAACTTCTATATCAGGGGACAAACTTGTGGGCTGTATGCCCTGTGGCCATTGCAGCAATTGTAAATATGTGCTCAAAACGAAACATTTTTCTAGTAATAATACCAGTAATATATATGATATTTGGTTTTTTGCAAATTGCAATTCAGACTGGATTATATATATATGGCCTCTTGTAGCTGTCATGCATGTTATATTGGTCAAACATCTAGACCTTTCAAATTGCGTATTTCTGAACATCTTAGTGATGTCAAATGCAAATGGCCAACAATGCCTTATACAAACATACCTTCAAACACACCACAGCCAGTTTTTATTTTACAGTCATTGATAAAATAATTGGGGATAGAACTAATAAATCAGGATGGCATACCAAACTGAATGCAAAAGAGAAAAAATGGATTGTCAAATTGGGTGCATTATTTCAGCCTGGTCTTAATGAATATTTATGAGTACATGTATGCATATTCATGAGCTCACCAATGAAATTTTGTTAAGAATTATGTTTTACTATATAAGAACCTCAGAATGGTTATGTAGCTTTACACTGATGAAGGCTAGTTAAATACCATAGCCAAAACCGGTCTGTTTATGTGGTACTTTATATTATAACTTGTTAAACTAAGTTTCACAGCTCACAGTTGCTGGCTTCTTCTTTTTTGGAATTTGCTATGTTATAAGCCATGCATCTGCCTCTGTGCAGGGGAAGTCTTTTTCGTGTGCACTACCTGTTTCCTGCTGGAAGTCTGTGGTTTGCTGTGTGGAAGATTCTGTGTACCAGATTCTTCGTTAATATTTTTGAGCTCTTTGGATTAATTTTGGGCTGACAAATTAACCCAGTCTTCACAATTTTGTGAATAATTTGATAGGGATTTTTCCTTCTTTTGCTTCAAATATTACAAGCCTATTGGGATGGTTTATAACGATTTACTACTGAAGTTGATGTGCCTCCTGTATTTGGTGTTCTTTTAACGATCTTCAGCAGATTGTATATCTTTGTTATTTTTCAGCTAATGGTGTAATATGACGGCTAATTTATGGTTTACAGTTGGTTTATTATACATATGAGCTCTTTTTACCTTTGAATGGTTTCTTCAAACTCGTGGCATCATTGGACTGGTTATCAGGGGCCGTAAGTACAATGCAGTTTTTATTTTATGGTCAGTTTTTGTTCCATAACAACATTATCGGCTGAATTTTTTGTGAATATATCGCAGCTGACTTTTTCATAAACCAGGGTTAATATCTGTTTTTGGATATTACAGACCTTTATGTCCGGGACTTTTAATTTTCAATCGTGGCGACTCCACATTATTCTACCAGGCCGGGAACTACAATATGGTGTTTGGTCTATACTTAATTGAGCTTCTGTGTCATTATTCTTTACATCGGGACTATTGAATGTAGTATTACGAACTGGGACTAGATAATTTATTCTTTCATTATCAGGGGCTTATTTTATTAATGATTCTGGATTTCTGCTTTATATTATTCTATTGGCCTTTGAGAATGTATTGCAGCTGATTTTTTACCAAAAAAAAAAAAAAAATTTTGAATCTACGTTTGGACATTATAGATTTTCATGTGCGGGACTGGTAATCACAAATTGTGCATACACTGGATCATTTTACCAGGTCGGGAATAACATTACGGGGCTTGGTTTATGTTTGATTGAGGTCCTGTACTACATTTTTTCAAATTAGGACCATTGGGTTTTGTTTTATGAACCGGGACTAAACAATAGTTTATTTCACCATTTTTATAATTAGGGGCTTATGCCTTTAAGTGATTTTGAAGTACATTTGTTTGAGATTTAACTTTTCTTAGTGTTTATGCAGCCAAATGGCTGTTCACTACATACTAAGCTGGTACATCTACATAATGTTAATTGTCTCATAATTATGTACATTGGAGATCCTGCAGTCATTCAGGGCCACGCTTGAATCCTTTGATACAACTATTTGAATATATGATTTAGGACACAATTTCAGCTTTTGAATATTGGCTAAAACTAACACTGTAGATGTACATTTCAGGTTAATTATCATTATCTAGTGAACTACACTAGATTTATCTTTGGTTACTACAAAGTTATCTAGTGATATGTTCACAATGTACATGACAACACTTTGTATTTTTTAGTTTATGGGTCAACTTTCCTATGCCATTTGTTAATTTCTATTTTTACTCAATAGCTGGATTGGATGTTCACAAGATATTCATATTTCATAATTAGATATCAACCTTTATATAAAAACTTTTAGGCTGTCTAGTGACGCCTTTTTTGGAATTCACAATAACTGGATCAGTATATTTCATTTTATATTGTCTTTAAGATAATATAATATAAGAGGATTTATATGCTGCCTAGTGACCCCCCCCCCTTTTTTGGAATTCACAACAATAAGGCCAGTATATTTCATTTTATATAGTCTTTAATAAACTATTGATAGATTCATATATTTTGGATGCCATCACATTGATTAAATATATATATTTTTTGGTATGTTGTAACTTAATTTAGTTGCTGGTATTTCAATTTGGTCTTAAATTGGGTATAGTGACAGTTTCTTAACAGTGCTGCAGGCTAAAATATAACTACATTTGCAGTATAATTACACCATTTTTTCATCCATTTTATTATATGGACTTTTTTTCTTGGTATTTTTTCATTGTTGCCCTTACTCTAAATTACACAATTAGATTTCATTATTTCAAGTCTGTTGAAGGACTCTGTTTTTTATGTAACTGATTTTGAATTATTATCACAGTCACCATTATTGTCCTATTTATTTCATCTCACATCTGGACATGGCACACTTTTCTACATTTTCACAGCTCATTGAATAATTTTGGGATATTTTACTGAATGTTTCAACTACAATAGCTGTGAAATAATATTTATCATTCTAGCTTTATTGGCCATTATAGTCCAGATTAAATATTTGGAACAAACAAACTATTTATATATTTCTTAAGGACATGGTGCTGTGTTTATTATACATCTATAAAACAGTTTTTGTCTAACCAACTTCCGCCTCTTTTATTTAATTTAATTTATTATTGAGTTTAGATTTTTTATTCCATATTCTGGTGGTTGTTTATACCAATAATTAGTTTCAAAGATGGAGTTAAATAGAATACTTGCTGGTCTTTCTTCTGACAAAGAAATTTAGGCATTTTTGGAATTGGACAACAATCTAACAATATCAATCTTATTAACACAGATCATCCTGAACAGCGTTGTGATAAACTATTTCAAAATCTAAACAAAAGTATGAAAACATTAAGATCCAATGTTTGACATTTAAAATTATTCAAAGCATACATGGCTAAAGGCTTAACTCCCAGAGGACTCAGGGTGAAAATTCAGCCATTAGTAACTGAACCTGATGAACAACTAACCAGTGAATGGTCTCTTATACAACAAAATTGTTCCATGAAATTCGTGGAAACATTAGCTAACTACTATGAATGTATCATTGAGAAAGAGACACTTATGGTTAGCAAATTATGTGATGATTGTAATTTATACAAAGACCAATTATTTTTTTCCACTTTTTTGTCCAAACTAAGTTCAGATTTACTTAATTTTGAACACCAACTTAAAGAAAGGAAGCTTAAGAAATTCCAAAGAGACCAAACTGATTATAAGAAAGGTCAACCTTTCAGACATTCTAGACATGTTTGGTTTGAAGGTAGCTACCAGAAAACCAACATTACCCCCAAACGGAAACGTTCAAAGTCCATTCTTAAGAAACGTAGTATTCTAACTGATTCATCAGGGGGTGAGTCCTCATCTGGCACTGATTTAGACACACAACATACCACAGACTCCCCTACCCCCAAACGCAACAACAGTGGGGCCCCTTTAGGCCCTACAAGAGGGGAGGCAGGAAACATCGAAAAAGTCAGAAGCTTGGAGAATCTTATGGAATTGCTGACCAACAAATAAATGCACATACTAACACCAATGTTTTAAATATTTCTGACACATTATTATCTGATTCACAAACTGCTTTGCTCAATAAAGGTCTTTCTTTTATTCCCGTTTTTTTGTGTCTGAGGACATTTTTGCACAAGATGTAACAGCATTCTGCAGATTGCTTAACCTTAAATTGCATTTTCAGGATAAAAAACGGCATGATCACTTGGCTGATAATTTCAGATACCACAAATCCACCTTTGTTCCACCTATGCATCCTAGTGTAAGTCTTTTTCAACATAGCATTCTCAAAGATCTACATTTTACTTCAAATATGATTCAACCTATGTTGAATAACATCTCTCAGATGGATTTGACTAGTTTACAAGAACTTATTGATAATAAAGAACTTGTAATCATCTCTGCTGACAAAGGTGGTGCTGTGGTAGTTATGAACTGGAATGATTATGATGCTGAGGCCCACAGACAGCTGGATGATGCTAGATATTATACCAAAATGCCTTTAGATCTGACATCCATATTTAAAAAACAAATAGATACATTTCTAAATTCAGCATTGGAGAATGGTATTATTTCATCTAATACCTTAAACCATCTGACCATCACTGATCCAGTTAGCCAATACATTTATTTTTTGCCCAAAATTCATAAAGATCCTTTGCACCCACCAGGTAGACCAACTGTGGCTGGAAATGGTTCTCTTACTGAACCTCTTTCCGAGTTCTTAACTAAATATCTCAAACCTTTGTTAAAATGGGTAAGATCCCGGATCCAAGACACTACAGAATTTTTGGGCATCATAAGTGATATGCAAATCGAAGATGATTGGTGGTTATATACTTTGGATGTCAGTGCATTATATACTAACATACCACATTGGGCAGGGTTAGATGCAATTGAATACTGGTTATACAAATCACAACTGTATAAACCCAGCTTTAATACTTTCCTTATATGCCTGACTGAACATGTTCTCACTAAAAATGTATTTTACTACGGGAAACAATGTTATCTCCAAGTACGAGGTACTGCCATGGGTGCATCCTTTGTCCCAATATATGCAGATTTATATATGGCATATATTGAGGAACAAATCATTTATGATGATACACACAACCTCTACTTGATAGAGATTGATATTTGGCGTAGTTATTTGGATGACTGCTGGATGGTGTGGAGGTCTGATGTTGAATACATGCAGGAATTCGTTGAATATCTTAATGACAACAAATGGGGTTTACATTTCACCATCAATTTTGATCAACATAAGATTACTTATTTGGATGTATTGACAATTAGGAATACAGACAATACCCTCAGCACACAAGTATTCAGGAAACATCCAGAATATAACACTTTACTCCATGCATCCAGCTTTCATCCAAAACATATAGCCAAGAATATCCCGAAGTCACAATTTATCAGAATGAGACACATTTTTTCAGGTAATACTTTTAAGGCTTTTCGTCATGATATGATCAACAGGTTCAAGGAAAGGGGCTATTATATGGGTTATGTTATTACTGCTAGCAACTATGCATCACAACTCAACAGGGATGACCTCCTCAGATACAAAAAGAAACCCCAGAGAAATACAAACACTTTAAGATTTACTACTACTTATGGTAGAAATACTAACAAACTAACTGATGCCATTAATCGACATTGGAATATTCTTTTAGCGGATACTGCTTTGTCTCAACATTTATCTGAAACATGTTTGTTTTCATTCAATAAAGGTAAAAATTTGGGAGCTCATTTCAATCATTACAAGCATCACTCAGAATCCAAAAATTTACACGAGTCAAACTTCTATATCAGGGGACAAACTTGTGGGCTGTATGCCCTGTGGCCATTGCAGCAATTGTAAATATGTGCTGAAAACGAAACATTTTTCTAGTACTAATACCAGTAATATATATGATATTCGGTATTTTGCAAATTGCAATACAGATTGGATTATATATATGGCCTCTTGTAGCTGTCATGCATTTTATATTGGTCAAACATCTAGACCTTTCAAATTGCGTATTTCTGAACATCTTAGTGATGTCAAATGCAAACGGCCCAACAATGCCTTATACAAACATACCTTCAAACACACCACAGCCAGTTTTCATTTTACAGTCATTGATAAAATAATTGGGGATAGAACTAATACATCAGGATGGCATAGCAAACTGAATGCAAAAGAGAAAAAATGGATTGTCAAATTGGGTGCATTATTTCAGCCTGGTCTTAATGAATATTTATGAGTACATGTATGCATATTCATGAGCTCACCAATGAAATTTTGTTAAGAATTATGTTTTACTATATAAGAACCTCAGAATGGTTATGTAGCTTTACACTGATGAAGGCTAGTTAAATACCATAGCCAAAACCGGTCTGTTTATGTGGTTCTTTATATTATAACTTATTAAACTAAGTTTCACAGCTCACAGTTGCTGGCTTCTTCTTTTTTGGAATTTGCTATGTTATGAGCCTTGCATCTGCCTCCATGCAGGGGAAGTCTTTTTCATGTTACCAGAAAGAACACCAGATATAAAGTCCACATTTTTGAGGGTATTGTTATATAAAAGTGACAGTTTACCTTTATATGTTATGACAAAAATAAATAAATAAATAAAACAATTAAAGGATTTTTCTCATTAAAATTCAAGATAAAGATGCTGTGTTACTTTTGAGGGTAGGAACACAATCTAAAGTTGCTCTATAGATTTTTAGGTAAGCAGCCTACCCATAACATTGTATGGGAACCTCTTTGAAAGCATATGTACTTATATACAGCAAATGAAAATAGGCAAACTAAGCAGGAGATCAGGGACAGTTCTGAAACTGTTCATTTTTAAGGGGTTAATAGTGCCCAAGTCTGTGAAGATTAGAGTGTAATAGGAGTACTGTGTTCATAAGATGAAACGTTTTCTTTCCCTACTCTAAGTCCAGATTACTTTTGGATCATCTAACTTAGTACTGCCCTCCATGTACTTTAGGAGTTAATAATGTCATCCCACTATATCCTTGCAAACAGGAAGCAAAGCCATGATTCCTTCCTTTGTATAAGCACTTTTTTGTATATAACATACATTGGTCAAAAAGCTGAAAAAATGCTTTAAAATACACCAGAGAACCTCTACAACCTCATGGCTTTCATGGCCCTAGGGCCTCCAGATGCACACCATAATTCAGTTACTTCCTGATGTAAATTCTGAACAAATTTGTGAGGGGCAAGCCACTGGATCCCCCTTCGATATGAGGATTTTGTGCCATCTCAAAATTTCTAGCTGAATAATGCCCTTGCATCTTATATGTCAGTATTGATTAAGAGTGGCAGCAGTTTAGCTTCCATGCATACTCTGTCTTCCATATTAACACAGGCAATGTTGCACGATATGGTCAGCACAGATGACCAACGATATTAATCTTAGTTTATGACCTACTATACGCCCACGATATTACATTGTCCTCTGGAACCAAAGGCTGTCACTCATTGATGCGAAATGTATCATTGTATTGGTTCATACTGAACAAGCTTATGACAGCCATCAAGGATGCACCCAGCCAGTGTAGTAACATGTTTATGGAACTGCAATGGTCAACATTAACATGACGGACTCAGAATCAAGGGCACCAGTTGTCCATGTTTCTAGAAAAATACAGCAAAGTTCCGGAACTCAGGCTGCCTGAGCACTAGAAGATATGAGAGATTATCTAACATTTAGGCCACTGCATCTGTTCACAGTAATTTGCATTTCTTCTTATATTTGCAAAACTGTCATTTTGTTGTACTGTGCATTCTACATTTTTAATCTGTTTTAATGTGTATTCCAAAATGTTTGACATGATGTAGTGAATGTATTCTGGGTTTTTTTCTCACTTATGACAATTTTAAACAGTAAGTTAGCGCAGCTTGTGTTGGTGCAATGCTTTCATAAGATGCAAGTACGTAGCATATTTGTAGTGGAGGGGAGTGCACCACAGAGGAACAAGCTGTGCTGAAGCAAGTCAGACTTCAATACTATTTTATGTGGTCACTTTAATTCACTAGTGGTAGGATATGATTACTCTAGTGTAAAATCGTTATTTTTCATACAGAAATGCCACCAGCACAGCTAGGTAGATGGAAAAACCCTCTGCACATGAGGAAGAAATATCTTCTTAACATATCAATGTACCTTGAAAGACCTATTATACACTTCTGTCACTTAATGTACCTTTTTTTCTGCCACAGAAACTCAATCACTCATTAAGCACTGTGAGTCTATGGTTAATCATAATTTACATACATAGTGTATATAGTTAGTTTCATATCTTTATTTCTCCAAACTATTATTTTACTACTGAATATCTTTACTACTCACTATTATACTGGTAAATATACATATTTCCTGTATCATATCTTCAACCAACTTGATCAGCAACTAAACTAGTTCTCAGCCATAACTGACCATTAATGTTATTCAGCAGTTTACTCCTTTCAGGTAGTCTGTGTCTGATCATCTACTAGTACTGCACTAACTCTATTGAAATTCATTTAATAGTTCAAATAATATATTATTTTGCTGTTAATGCATATTATATTACATTAGGTTCTGCCAATGTATTATATTAATTTGCTGCTCTAAATACATTGTAGCATATTAATTTGAACTCTCCCACCCCCAAATGTCCAGCCACCCCCAGATCACTATACTCATCATCAACATTCCCATTTTGCTTACATCATAAACCAGCCTTAAAGCTGCAGCACAATCCACACTACAGATGTACTAGTCCTGTACTACACAATTCCTAATAACCACCGCTAAACCAAATCATATCCTGATCACACACCACAGCCAACCTAACACAGCACATCTACCATATTGCACATCATGTATAGCGTATGACTTCAAATACGCTTTCCTCAGGTAGATGGCACATGTTGGAGGTGTGATTTTTTTTTATTTTCATTTTTTTATTTTGACATTTGTTGACTGGGATAGTCCGACTGAGCTTGTGCCTCTTTTCAGCGGAGGCCCGAGGAGAAAAGCTCCACATGGGGACAAAAGAGGTAAATGGGAACATATTTTTGTGAGTGTAATAAGTTGTTAGATTAAAAAAAAAACACTCTACAAAGTTTTCTGTCACAAATATTGAGGGTGCAAATGGTTGTAACTAAGTAAATGATTCTTTTAGGCTGGGACATAGCATCTGAACTGTCTAAACATTGTACAGTATTGCAAAGTGTAAAAAGCAATATAAAATGGGAATCAACACCTACAGCAACTGTTTTTGAAGTAGTGAATATTGTAAAAATTATTAAAGAAATGGAAGACAGATCTTTAGAAAAGGAAAAGAGCAAATTGCATAGAAATGAATGGAATTTGTGGGAACAATACATTCAGAATAATATTCAGGAGGAGTGAGGTTTAAGGGAAGGCAGGAATTGAGTGATTTATGTAACATGAGACTGAATAACAATTGTTATAAAAAAAATAAGGTCTGTAAATGGAAAAATGTTAATATAGTTTTCTTTCTTTTCTATTAATGCATGTGTACCTATGTCTTAGGTTCACAGGTGGGTACTAGGCTATCTGCCCGAAGGCATTTATAAGCCTAGCCAGAATATGTTGGCTTTCGCCACCCCCTTAGATTAGTTCCCTGTGCCTCTGTCCAGCAGAACCACTGAAGTGATCCCCGAGATAAACTTTCTGTTTCCCATCCACTCGTCAAGGTTTCTTTTGAAGAGTGTTAGTGAGGAGCTCTGCCTAATGTAGATTGGGATCTTGTTCCAAAGCATGGGAAGTCTCTGGGACAGGAATCTATCCCACCAGCATGTCCTATTTATTTTTGTGGTGAGGTTTAGATCCCTAGAGCGTGTGGCTCAAGGGGATAAGGTTTTCTTTAGGTGGAGCATTTCATCAATTCTGGGTTGGACATGGCCTTGTATGTCAGGCAGAGATCACCTCTGAGTAGGCAGTATGCAACCGAGTACAACTGGAGTTTCTTCAGTCGAGCAGCATAGGGCATCTGTTTGAGGCCATTGATCCTCTTGGTGAGGTACTTCTGTGGTCTTTCTAGCTGTTGCAGGTGTTTTGTAAGGTACAGCCTAAATGGGGCGTTGTACTCTAAGATGGGTCTGATGAGTGATGAGTAGAGGGGCACAATTACCTCTTTTGATCTGGATGCGAACCCTTTTGTGATTAGGTGGGCCACGTAGAAGGATTTCCTAACCAATTTGGCAATGTGATGATCAAAGATGAGATTACTATCTACTTGGGTCCCCAGATCCCTTATTACGTTTTCCGTATATAGGGGACTACCACCTATGTGGTAGTTTGTGGGTACTTTCTTTTTTCCAAAGGGGATGACTATGCACTTTTTGGCATTTAGCTTGAGGCCATGATTTTGACATCAGGTATCCGTCTCAGTGAGACCCTTTTGGAGGATGTCTGTGTCAGCCAGAGAGTCAATTATAGCCCTTAGTTTGCAGTCGTCTGCAAACTTGGTCAGCCATAGTCCTCCTGTGCCTGCCTGTACCTCTGAGAAGTATATGCCGAACAGGGGGGTCCTAGGACTGAGCCCTGGGGAACGCCACTTGTAACCGGTTTAGAGTCAGACCAAGCTCCCGCAACTCTCACCATGTGGGTTCTGTCCGTGAGCCAGCTGGCAACCCATCTTGTGACGTAGGGGTTTATGTTCAGGCTGGTGAGCTTGTCTATAATACCAGAATGGGGAATGGTGTCGAAGGCCTTTGCGAGGTCTAGGTAGGCTGTGTGTACCACCTTTCCCTCATCTATAGCCTTGGTAACTGTCTCAAAGAAGTCCACCAGGTTTAGGGGGCATGATCTGCCCTTAACAAAGCCAAACTGGGTAGGCTCCAGTGTTTGGAGGTTCCCAATGTCTCTGTTAATGAGTTCCATGATGATGCACTCCATAGCCTTGCAGACCAAGCTAGTCAGGCTTATAGGGTGATAGTTCCTGGGGTCTGTTGTGGCTCCACCTTTGTGGAGCAGAATAACTGTTGCTGTGAGCCACTCTATGGGTATGTAGCCTGTGGAGAGGCCGAGTTTGAACAGTGTGTTTAGGTGAGGGGTTAGTTAGTCTTTGAGCTCGTGTAGGATGCAGCCTGGGACACCATCCAGTCCCATTGATGCTGTGTTTTTGGCTTTGGAGAGGGCTGTTTTAACCTGCATGTCTGTGATTTCAGGGACATTCTTCTGGTATGGTTATGGGCCCTTTTGGGAGTGAGAGGGGGGTGACGTTTGCACTGAACCTGTCTGCCAGGATGTTGGCGATATCAGTCGGTTCAGTGTATTTTGAGCCATTCTGCACTAACTCCGAGCAGATCTGAGCATTGTCACTTAGATTCTTGACATAGCTAAAGAATGCCTTGTGGTTATCTTTGAAGTCCTTGGCAATTTTTCTTTCAAAGCTCACCTTGGATGATTTTATGAGGGATCGTAATTTATTGCTGATACTGATCAGGGATGTCTTCCCTTCTTGGGATTTTACTCTTTTCTGTACTAGTTTCCTCCTTCTATTGTATAGCTTGTTTATGGCAGGAGTCCACCAGACTGGTTTCCTTTTCTTGAAGGAGTGAGTCTTGGTTTTGCTTGGGATGGCATGATCCATGCATTCTTGTAGCTGCCCATAGAATGCATTAGTAAAGGATTTTGCAGCTTGGACAGTGTTATCCTTCAGAATGGGGGCTCGGAAACTTTCCACCTTGGTCTTAAGTAACGTGAAGTTTGCTTCTGAAAAGTTTTTCATGGTGGCTTTCTTGTCCGGGGGTGGGGCCGGAATATGGATATCCAAAGTGATTTGTTTATGGCCAGATCTAACCAGCGAGGGGTTGACCTCTGGTGTGGAACACCAGTCGCTCATGTTGGTGATGACCAGGTCCAATATGTTGTCACCTCTGGTGGGAGTGTTGACCAATTGAACCAAGGCATTTAAGTTTATAAATTCTAGGAAATGTTAGGCAAGGTAGTTAGTACTTGAGTAGTTCGCCCAGTTAATGTTTGGATAATTGAAATCACCCAATATTAGGGTGTTTGGTAGGACCTTTATGTTTCCCAGTGTTTCCAGAAATGTGGAATGGGGGTCCTGGGACATGGTGGGTGATCTGTAGCAAGCTACAATTTTAATTGCGGTTTTGCCCATTGTTAGTTGCACGTGAATGATCTCTGAAGCATCATGTTGTGCCACTAACTTGGAGGTGTGGGTATCCTTGATGAATATGGATACGCCCCCGCCTTTTGTATTTTGGTATGGGTTCTTTGGCCGAAATGTATGGTATGAGTTGTAGCCTGGTAGTGCTGGGGTGCTCTCTGGAGCCTTAAGCCAGGTTTCTGTTACTGCACATATATCGATCTTCTCCATACTGAGGAGTGCCTCGAGTGCATGCATTTAGAGGTTTAGACGTCTGGCACTGAGTAGCATTACCCTCAGTTTTTTGTTACTTGTGCTATTTACGGCGGTGGGTTTGTCTTTTGAGCCTTGCCTAAAAAAGGCACTATGGGGGTGGCAAGAGCCTTGGCAAGTATTCAAAAGCCTAAGGGTGACAGGTGAAAGCTGTCTCTTGCGAAGCAGAGTGGCTTGTCAAGAATGTCATCCCAGGCAGACAGACACTGGATCCCCTTTGAATGACACCAGAAACTTAGCCAATTGTTGAAATGTTTTCTTTATACCATGGTATCATTCTTGGTGACGGCAGGATGCTACTCAGGGTCAGGGTCATACCGGCCTGGGCTACGTGATCAGACAGCTCTTTCATGTAGTCTAGGGAGGTATGGCTCAGATCATTCACACCAACATGGACAATGACAGAGTCATATTTGTACTTGTTCTGGAGTGACCTGAGTGCTTGTGTTATGTGGCGGATCCTGGCACCCAACAGGCAGCTAACAGTAACCTTCTCCTTATTCAGCCTAGTGAGTGGGACATCAGTGTGCCTGACTATAGAGTCACCTTAGCCAATTGTTGAAATCGAGAATTTTTTCTTTATACCATGGTATCATTCTTGGTGACGGCAGGATGCTACTCAGGGTCAGGGTCATACCGGCCTGGGCTACGTCATCAGAGAGCTCTTTCTTGTCTCTTTTCATGTAGTCTAGGGAGGTATGGCTCAGATCATTCACACCAACATGGACAATGACAGAGTCATATTTGTACTTGTTCTGGAGTGACCTGAGTGCTTGTGTTATGTGGCGGATCCTGGCACCCAACAGGCAGCTAACAGTAACCTTCTCCTTATTCAGCCTAGTGAGTGGGACATCAGTGTGCCTGACTATAGAGTCACCTATTACTAGTGTGTTGAGTATGTTATTTTGCCTTAAGGGCTGTGACTGCATGGCACACTGGTTTTGTGAAGTATGTGTTTCATGGTTTGTGTTCGAGGGTGGAGGTTGCTTGGATGATTGCTTTGGAGGTCTCTGTTGGTTTTGCAGATTTTTATTTAGAGCCTCCGAGTATGTTTCCATGTATTTATGTGAGTTTTTTGCTGGTGCTGATTTAATGGGTCTATGTAAGACTGGTGGTGTGATGCAAGTATTTTCCTTCTCCTCTTGACCATCTGATCCAGTCTTGGGTTGAGAGAGCTTAGCCTCTAGTTTGACTGTATAACTGCATCTCTCGCATTTATTGGTGTTTGGTGGTAAGAGGAGGGGGTTGTCTGTGTACATGAGGCAGTTGTAACATTGCCTCAAAATGCCCAGATTCACCAGTTGGACTGGAGAGTACACCTGAAACCGCCCTTTGGACATGCCTGGATAGGTGCAGTGAACTGTTTTACTGGATGGCTGGTAAGGTCGAATAGAGAGCCTTGTCCTACTGTACAGTACAGGAGGGTCTAGTGCTAGGGTTTATAAGTGCTTGCTATAAGTTCAGAGCAAGTGCCGGGCTGAGAAATGAATGGCTTGAGTGCTTAAGTTGAAAGTTTGTCTAGTTCCAAGGGAAAAATTGAACAGGAGACTTTGTGGAGCTGGGAATAGTTTTACCTTAGCTAACCTGCACTGCCCGGCACGCAAAACCGGGCAAATATGGTATTTATAGCAGAGAAATGAAAGAGATAGAAATTAGCCCAAAATGGCCAATGAACTACTAATTTCTGGGCTGAAACCACTCCTCCAGGGACAGATAGGCTGCTCAAAACTCCCCTCTCTCACAGGTAAGCAGAGAAACTTCCTTCTATCCAAATAAGGTATGGGCAAACACAGAGATTTGTAACACAGCCCTGAATTCAGCACTACCTTGAAAACTGGACTATACTAGCTTAGAAAGGCGGGAAACAAGTATATATATATATATATATATATATATATATATATATATATATATATATATTTTTTTTTTTTCAGAAAATAAAGCAGACACACTCAAAAAAAAAAAACAGTGTAAAAGCACAGAAAAGGATACTTATTGTTATATATCGCAGATCAGAGTTGTAGTCAATGCCCCCAATAATAAAGTAGGAAGAAACACAAATACAGTAAAAGCAGATGAATAAAGTGCAATTTCTTATTTATATATATATATATATATATATATATATATATATATATGGGTCTACTGCTTTTCATCGAATACCACGTATTCGAAAAAGAGCAGTAGACCGCTCAGTTACACGAAAGTGCACTGCACTTTCGCGAACTCAGCTTTTACGAATGGATCGCACCACAGTGGAGGACAGCAGGAAAACATGCTTTGTCCTCCACTGTTGTGCAGGAGTTACGGACCTTAGGGTTAGGGCGCAGGTCATGGTAAGGGGATAGCTAGTAGGGCTATCCCCTTACCATGACCTGCACCCTAACCCTAAGGTCCATGACTACTGCACCACAGTGGAGGATAGCCTGTCCTCCACTGTGGTGCGGTAGTCACAGACATTAGGGTTAGGGTGTGGGTCATGGTAAGGGGATAGCCCTACTAGTTATCCCCTTACCATGACCCGTGCCCTAACCCTAAGGTCCATAACTACTGCACTAAAGTCAGTAGTAGCCCGTTCACTGAAGCGGATTTCACGAAAGTGCACTTTCGATTAAGTGCACTTTCTCGTAACCCAGGGTCTACTGTGTGAGTTTGAAGAAGTGTATTTTCAAAATATTCAGTAGACCCATATATATATATGTATATATATATATATATATATATATATATATATATATATATATATATGGATCACCTTCAGATGCCCGAACGCAAACGCCGACACACAAATCACCGACACCAAAAGACCGACAACAAAAAATACCGACAACGCAAAACAACGAATACCATTACACCAACACACTACATGTAAACAACACAGTACACTACATAACATATCCACTATCCCTAACCCAAACCCTAACCCTAAGGTCCGACACTACCGCACACTTACCCTACCTGCACCCTAACCCTAACTCACTTAACCCACCCCTAAACCCACAGTCCCTCACTATCGCACACACACCCTACCTGCACCCTAACCCTAACTCACTTAACCCACCCCTAAACCCACAGTCCCTCACTATCGCACACTTACCTGTCCGCTCCCTAACACTAAATCCCTTCACTCTATCGCACACTTACCGAGTCCATCGGGTTCTCACCTTGTCGGTCATCTGCGCTGTCGGTGTTTTCGACCCGTCGGATTCCGTGTCGGTGAAATGCGATTTCGGGCATCTGAAGGTGACCCATATATATATATATATATATATATATATATATAAACTATAGAAAACAAACAAACTGATTTAAACAGGTTACCCAATTAACCAGAAAAATGCTCAAAACTGAGCCCTGTTCCAGCAGTCTTCAATCAGACAAGTTCTAACTGCACACCCCTGCTTACTAGGGTGCAGGGGAACCTTCTCCAAAAAAAGATGGCCTGGATCAGTGCTGAAGTTATACAAACAAAGCTAGATTCAGCAGGCCTGAATCTGGTCTATGCTACAGTAACAAGGTGCACCAATTTCAGAAAGAAACAGATCAAATAACAGTCACAATAAGCCTGTGACCAGAAATTCCCAGATCAGAAGGGCAGAATCCAGCCTCTCCTCCCACAAGACTGCAGACCACAAACCTTCTTAATGTAGAATAACTGGCCTGAAGCCTAAGTGCCTAAGCCAGAACTAATACACTTTTAGAATAGCAGACACTGGGCCTTCAATCAGCAATTCCCAGCTTAGAAGGATGTAAGCTACCTGTCCTGCCACAAAAGTGCAGACCACAAACCTTCTTAATGTAAAACAGCCTGTATGAAGCCCAAGTGCTTAAACCAAAAGACTTAGAATAACAGTTACAATTTAATCAGGCTACGGCCAAGCAGTAATAAATGCAGCAGAATAAATAAAATTGAGTACTTTTAAGAAAAGCAAAATAAAGAAGGAGGAAACACAAATAAAGTAAAAGCGAATGAATAAAGTGCAAAATTGTTTTTTTTTTAAGTGCAAGAAGAGGGGAAGGAAGAACCTAAGTGGGCTGGCCTTCTCAAATCTTTTCTCTGTATTAAGTAGAGTGAACACTATACTCAGAATAAGATCTAACTGTGCTAAGTTAAGTGAGCAAATGAGATGGACCCAGGAGGAGTGTTCTAATACAGACTTACAGGAGGGGGTGGGAAATTCCAGAACCACCAACACTAATACCAACACAGGAACAGGGTGCGGAACTAACTGCAGAGAGACACACAGCACACTGTTCAGAAACACACAATTAGGAAACAGAAAAAATGAAAATACAGTACTTTTACAACTGCAACTTTGTACTTAACAGAAGACTAAAATTCACTACTGCAAGTTTCACTTAGCTTCAACTTGTAATGCAGATGTTTGTAGCCAAGCAAGTCCCTCAGGTGTTGAGCATAAAATGATTTCTCAAACTTTGTGGATAGCACTTAAAGTACAGAGGAATCCCTCTAGGCTATTAAATATCAGATAACAAAGAAGTGAGAACACCACCCACTTTTATAGCAAAATAACTCCTGAGAGACACACAGCACACTGTTCAGAAACACACAATTAGGAAACAGAAAAAGATGAAAATACAGTACTTTTAAAACTGCAAGTTTGTACTTAACAAAAGGCTAAAATTCACTACTGAAAGTTTCACTTAGCTTCAGCTTGTAATGCAGATGTTTGTAGCCAAGCAAGTGATAATTTAATAAAGGCGTTTAAAAAAACACATAGGACACTACTCATACATATCAAACTGCGGATTCACTTCAGAAGCTCGAAATACTGAAATCTCGAATTTCAGTATCTCGAGCTCAAGAAGTGGAATCCACAAAGCAATGAAAACTAAAAACCGCGAAATTCAAAACCTTGAATACTGGAAGTTTTGAATTTTGTGGTTTTACTACACACACGCCCCCCTGCACCCCTCATGTGGGGGGCTGCACCCCCCACACACCCCTACTTAAATATTCTCACTCCGGGGTCACACTACATACAAACACACACAAAACACCACCACACAAGCTACTTTCCCTTCGCACACACACATCACAGCAACAAAACACACTGACACACACCACAGCCCCTACCCAAACCCCTTAACACACACACACACACACACACACACACACACACACACACACACACACACACACACACACACACACACTTACCTGAATACATAACCATAGTGGAACTTTAGAAGCGCAAAATTCAAAACCTCCTGTATTCGAAGTTTTGAATTTTGTGCTTCTAACCTTTTGCCATTATGTGGATTTGGCTTCTTGGGATCAAAAACCTGAAATTCCAGATTTCAGTATTTCGAGCTTCTGAACGGAACCCCAAACTGCACACCATATTGCTTATAGTTAATCTTGTATACAGCATAACAGTGGAATACAGCACAAATGAGCACAGTACTACAATCCCCAAAACATCCATCTACAACATCCATTCCCTGTGCAAACAGCCTGATCAACCCCCTTGTGCATAACAATTACCAACAACTTCCAATTTACTGACACAACCCACCTATCAGGCACCCAGTGTGACAACAACGACATTGACTGCCTTATCTCTCCACCTCTATGCAAGTTCCTCATTACACAGCATGTAATAAAACTCCCCAAATGACTTTACAAATTCACACAAATCCTTTTTATCACACTTACGAGAAGCAATATTGAAAACATTCCTGGTCTACCCCAACTCTCTTGTCATTTAATAAACATATAAAGCCTTTCTAACAACTAGACCTGGTTGATACATTGTTTAAACTGCACAACTCGGAAACGTCCTCTAACTGGCTACTTCTACAAATTGCCACAAAAACAAACTGTCTATGTCTCTCCACTTTTTACATCTCATACATTTCAAAACACTTATTCAAGAAATTACATCCCACCTAGGAAACAAAGGACACTACATTCTCTTAGGTGACTTCAACCTAATAATGCTTTAGTCCATCCAGCATGACAGTAATGAAATTCTGCTAACTTCAAAAACTGCAACAACCTACATGACATAACCTAGTCATAATCATCACACTGACAATCCCAGTCTAATATCAAACATTATCATCCATTCTGCTTTATTAGTAACTATTGCACAATAAGCTTCCCAATACATACACCCCACAGCAAAAATCCGCCCCCCCTCATACTGATCTCCTTCAGGCCTAACACAGACTCTAACATCAAAAAACTTAAAGAAGCCCTTTCTATCACTGCCTGGTCTGTCATATTAAACCTAAACAACTCTAAGCTCTTACCAGTAAATTCCGATCCCTCCAGGACACATTCTTCTTGAAAATGTCTCAACTCTACAAAGCAAAGAAAAATGACTGAAATCTCTTTTAAAACTTGGGAGATGACACATGGAAGTCATGGTAAAACAACCCCTTTCAGAGCAAAAAGCTACAATATATCCAACTCAGAAACCTCTCAAAACAAGCAATACAAGGACACAAAAGCTTGCATACGGAAACATTTCATACACCCTTAGCTAAATCACCAAAGCAGTTCTGGAAAGAAGTGAATCAACTCACAGTAAATTATATTCAAAACAACTCCAACAATGGCAACTCCTACATTTTCTCCAGTTGACATCCACTCTGAATTCCCAAGCTACCCACCCTGCCAAACACTCACATTGCAACCCCATCACCCCCAGAACTACCATTCTACATTCCTCAGTCTGACTGTACACAAGTCAAAACAAAAGACTTAGAACAAAGTCTGCAACAAATAAAACCTGACAGCAAACCAGATACAGATGACCTCTAGCCTTAGCTCACACACCAGTGCAGTGACATCCCTGCAACCCCAGTGCACCCCATCTTCAGTTTCTGCCTAGCACAAAATACTATGCCAAATATATGAAAAACAGCCATTGTCAGCCCAATCCCAAAGCAATCTAACCCCACCAAAACTTTTCTGTACAGGCCAATCTTGATCATTCCCACTGTAGGTAAAAAGCTTTAAAAAATGATCATGTTCAACTCACGCAATATACCACTACTTACAACTTCCTCTCCCATAAACTACCTGATTCTGTTCTGGGTGGAGCATCCTTACAGCCCTATGGACCTTGACTTATTACTTACTATTAGCTATGGAGAGAGACCAACTTGCAGGCATCATTGTTATAGACCTTACAAAAATCTTCAGCTTCCTTGACCGCAACACGCTCTTCTATCACCTACTAGAAATAGGCATTATGTCCTGATTCCCTACCTTGGTTTCAAAACTATCTCACAAATTGCCACTTCTTTCTCAAAATTCATACCTCCAAAAAGTACCAAAAGGCTCCATACTTGCTCCTCTGTTGTTTTCCATCTTTATAAAAAGATGTCTCTTGATCTATCTCATATCCCCATCCTCTATACAGATGATATGGTACTATCTTGCACAAATTCAGGACCCAACCTCCAGAGAAATCTGCAGGCAGATCTCCTAATTCTAATCCATTACTTCTCCAACAAAAGCTTCCTTCTATTTCCAGCAAAATAAAAGCTATGATTGTTGGCACCAAACCAAAACTTTAAAACACACAAAACTCATTGCATATCTGTGATGGCAACAACAATACTGATAGAAAACACTACCTCTGTTAAATAACTTGGCATTTGGTTTGACCCCCTCTCTTAACTTCTCCCTCCACCTTGACTTCACAAGTAAAAAAGGTCAACTCTCTCCCCTACATTTGGCCAATAAGATCATCCCCTTCCTTACTAAAACCTCAAGAATAGCCATACACAAAGGCATTCTTCTCCCCCAACTTATATATGGCCTGCCCATCATAGCCACAGCATCAAAAATAAACTCAGCATGTATTAAAAATCACTACAAATTGTGTAGCTTTATTACACAGTCCCCTAAAAATGAACACCACTATCAAACCAAAATAGTTCCCTATTCAACAAAGTGTGTTGCTGTTCTCCTAGGATCTCAATTATTGAAATTCCAAGTAAACCAGACCTTGTCTCCCCTAGCAGCTAAACTAATTAGATAACCTTCCTGTTAAAGACTCAGAAACCACAGCCACTCTGCCCCCCCCCTCCAAAAAAAAAAAAAGAAAACTAAACTCCATTGTGCAGATCACTACTTCTCTATAATAGGTCTACAATTCTGGAATGGTATTCCTACACAAATAAAAGACACCTCATCTTACCCAAAGTCTAAAACTCAACTAAAAGCCCACCTCCTCTCATCTGCCAAATGTTGTTCTCTGTCATCCAGCCATCTCACCTGACTTGAGCGTCACTGTCCTTATTTTTGCTAGTAACACTCCTACTGTTCCTTGTGTAGCAATTCATTTGCACCAGTCTTCATTTTTCATTCAGATAGTATTTTCCGTAATACAACTTCTTCCACCTACTCAAAGCCCCTGAATAACATCCTTCAAACCATTCAGCTGTCATATCATTTCCACTTAGAAGACACACAGCTGTAATTATTACAGAAATATCTCACATTCTAAATTACATTTATCTCAATTGTAAATAATATATATTGCAATGACAGATACTCTTTAAATTTTTATTAGCTGATAGCAGTATTTACTGGTGTGCATTTTCATTGTGCTCTTGTTGTCTCATACTAAACATAATTCTGATTTTCTTTGCATCCCCAGGCTGACATTGAAACTGGTGACT